>NC_134353.1:855788660-856011160 GCF_048569485.1 Anomaloglossus baeobatrachus | reverse complement strand
GAACTCAGCCATGCCACGCGGCAGGGTGACGTGGCTGAGGACGACCCCAAGGTAGCAAGTGTCTGTACCGACAGAGATGGAGGAAGACATGAGAACCACGAGGACAGTGGTCAAATGCAACTGAGCAGTGTCACAGCGGACAGTGACACAGCCAGTAGTACCTGTCAGGCTGATGGGGAAGAGTGGTTATTCCCCGGGGAGACAGCCTTCATCGGTGCTGTCACCCGCAGTCAGAGTGCCCAGAACGCAAATGAAACCCTGCCTTCTGACACCTCTTCACCCAGAGGGATAACGGAACTGGTGATGGACCCAGAGCAGGTCCCAGAGGGTCCCGGTGAGGTTGGAACCTTAACGTCACTTTTGGCTGCCTCTAGCCAAGAGTTTCAGGTGGCTCTACGAACTGATGCCAGTCTAGAGACGTTAAGGGACCTCGCAGAGAAGCCCTCCTCCGAGACCGATAAGGAGAGGGTATTCTGGGACCAGGGAAAGTTGTACCGGGAGACAATTCCCTGTAACCCCCAACAAGAGTGGCTGAAGGAAAAACAGCTGGTGGTGCCTCACCGCTTTAGGAGTGAGTTGCTGCGGATTGCCCATGAGATCCCACTCGCCGGACACTTGGGGGTTAGCAAAACCAAGGCCCGGCTGTCTCACCACTTCTATTGGCCCAAAATGGGGACAGATGTTGCCAACTACTGCCGCTCCTGTATCACATGTCAAAGAGTGGGAAAGTCAGGGCCTGCTCCCAAAGCTCCCCTGATCTCTTTGCCGGTGATAGAGGAGCCTTTCCAGAGGGTCGCTGTGGACATTGTCGGGCCTCTGGCCGTCCCCAGCAGCTCTGGAAAATGGTTCGTCCTTACTGTGGTAGACTATGCTACCCGGTATCCGGAGGCAGTGGCTCTGTCCTCAGTTAGAGCCGATAAGGTGGCAGACGCCCTCTTGACCATATTCTCCCGAGTAGGATTTCCCAGGGAGATGCTTACCGACCAGGGGACTCAGTTCATGTCTCGTCTAATGGAGGCTCTCTGTAAGAAAATGCAGGTGCGGCATCTGATATCAAGCGCTTATCACCCACAGACCAATGGTTTGTGTGAGCGATTTAATGGTACACTTAAGCAGATGCTTAAGATGCTGGTTGAGTCACATGGACGCGACTGGGAGCGGTATCTCTCACACCTGCTGTTTGCCTACAGAGAGGTACCACAGGCCTCAACGGGGTTTTCCCCCTTCGAGCTCCTGTATGGCAGACGAGTCCGGGGGCCTCTTGGTCTGGTAAGGGAATCCTGGGAAGAGGAACTGAATTCCCCAGAAGTGTCCGTTGTGGAGTATGTCATTCGGCTCCGTGACAAAATGCAGTCAATGATGCAGATGGTGCATGAGAATATGGCGGAAGCCCAGGCCAGCCAGAAGCGATGGTACGACCAACACGCTCGAGAGCGGGTGTACGAAGTGGGTCAGAAGGTGTGGGTCCTAGTCCCAATGACCCAGAACAAGCTTCAGGCAGCCTGGGAGGGTCCATACCTGGTGCATCAGCGCCTCAATGACGTAAACTATGTGGTCACCATCGACCATGCCAGGAAGAGGCAAAAGGTCTTCCATGTCAACATGATGAAAGCTCATCATGACAGGGAAGCCTTTGCTCTTCCTGTGTGTAGTCTTCCCGAGGAAGGCGAAAGTGATGTCTTGGTGGACTTGCTCGCCTCAGCCCGGGATGGAGGGTCTATCGAGGAGGCGGCATTCAACCCACAGCTATCCTTGGACCAAAAGTCCCAGCTGCGGGAGGTATTCCGGCCCTACCTGATGACCTTCACGAATGTCCCAGGGAAGACATCCCTAGCCACCCACCAGGTGGACACAGGGAGTCATTCCCCAGTTCTTCAACCCCCATACCGTGTCTCCCTAGAGGTACAAAAGGACATAAAAAGGGAGATCGATGAAATGCTAGTCCTGGGAGTGATCCAGAGGTCCAAAAGTGCATGGGCCTCGCCTGTAATCTTGGTTCCAAAAAAGGACCGGACAACCCGGTTTTGTGTGTACTACAGGAGGCTAAATGCAATCACAGCACCCGATGCGTACCCAATGCCACGCATCGACGAGTTACTGGATTGCTTAGCCGGGGCCCAGTACCTGACCATCATGGACCTGAGTCGAGGGTACTGGCAGATTCCTATGTCCAAGGAAGCACAGGAAAGGTCCGCCTTCATCACCCCATTCGGGCTGTATGAATCCCTCGTCATGCCCTTTGGCATGAGAAATGCTCCTGCCACTTTCCAGCGATTGGTCGACCAGCTGCTCGAGGGACTAGGAGGGTTTGCAGTAGCTTACCTGGATGACATTGCCATCTTTAGTCCCACTTGGGAGGAACACCTGGGGCACCTGGAGCAGGTGCTCAGGCGGATCCAAAGCGCTGGTCTGACTATAAAGCCAGGGAAGTGTCAGATCGGCATGACGGAGGTACAGTACCTTGGACACAGAGTGGGTGGCGGGACCCTGAAACCAGAGCCAGGGAAGGTTGATGCCATCACCTCCTGGCCTACCCCCAAGTCAAAGAAGCAGGTGATGTCCTTCTTGGGTACGGCAGGGTACTATAGGAAGTTCGTTCCTAACTATAGTGCTCTTGCTAAGCCGTTGACGGACCTCACCAAAAAGAAGCTACCGCAAGTAGTCACCTGGACAGATGACTGTGAACGGTCCTTCAGGGCACTAAAAGCTGCCCTCGCCAGTTCCCCAATCCTACAAGCTCCGGACTTCACCCGACGGTTCATAGTTCAGACAGATGCCAGTGCGTTTGGCCTTGGTGCAGTACTCAGCCAGGTAAATGGGAAGGGAGAAGAGCATCCGGTGATGTTTCTCAGCCGCAAGCTCTTATCCCGGGAAGTGGCCTACGCCACTGTGGAGAAGGAGTGCCTCTCTATAGTGTGGGCCCTGCGGAAACTGCAGCCCTACCTATATGGACGCAACTTCACCATAGTGACAGACCACAACCCTCTCAGCTGGCTACATCGGGTGGCCGGCGACAATGGTAAGCTACTGCGGTGGAGCTTGGCACTACAGCAGTATGACTTTACCATTCAACACAGGAAGGGTGTTGAGCATGGCAACGCTGATGGGCTGTCCCGGCAGGGGGATGCCAGCGAGGTAGGCTTAGGAGACGATTGGCAAATCAATCTCCCATGGTACCTCAAAAAGGGGGAGGTGTCATGTAGAACTGTTGAAGGGTCTTCATCCCCCTCTTCTTCACCAGCCACAGGTCGTCATGGCGATTATCTGATTGGCCTGGAAGCTTAAGGTATTTATGACTTTGGGTGATGGTAGAACTAAAGCCAAAAGCTGCAGAGAAAGACAATTCTTTGTAATATTGGCGGGAAAACTCCCAAAGCAGGTTTTGAAGTGCAAC
This sequence comes from Anomaloglossus baeobatrachus, assembly GCF_048569485.1. Classification (NCBI taxonomy): domain Eukaryota; kingdom Metazoa; phylum Chordata; class Amphibia; order Anura; family Aromobatidae; genus Anomaloglossus; species Anomaloglossus baeobatrachus. Next base: position 856,007,766 of record NC_134353.1, on the reverse strand, counting down.
TTTAATGCTAGAAAGATGAAAAACACATTGCCAGAATCCCTGTGTCGTGCGGAACCCAGCGCACCGTCTCACCCGACGGGGAGATCGTCAGAATCACGACCAATTAGTATTGGCCAGTAAAATTGTACTAGAGGCGTTGTGTTTGGTATCAATGTAACTGTAAAATCGAGATATTAAATATGACGCTAATATCTTTCACCTGTGTGACCCAGGAGCAAAGATATGGAAAACCCTAGAATTATGGAACTCTGTGAACATCAGAGCACAGCCCACAAGTGACTGTAAAATGATGTCACAGGCAAGGGGGGCTAGTAAGAGCATAAGAGACAGTTCCTGTCTGGGGGGCTCAGTCAGCACGAGGAGGGCATCATGAAGGGTGATGCTGGCCGATTCTAACATCTTCTTCTCTTGGAGACCCTCCCTCCATAAGCTTGGACGTCACTTCTATGGCACGAGTTTAGTAAGTTTCACGTTTATACCTTTTATTTTAATGTAACTGTTATGCCGTAATGTGTATTGTTGCCTTTTGTAAATTCTTGTATATTCTTTAAACACTGCCTATTTTCGGATTAAATATATAAAAATTTAAGAGTTTCTTTCCTTATGCTTTATATACGAATCCAAAACCCCGAAGGGCCTTATGCTATCTGAAACGGGTTCCCAGCTACCTGTAGAAAGTCTGGGTGGTGGCAGCGTAATTGTTATTGCATAGAATTATTGGAGTGCCATCATTAAGGGTACCGAGGTATATAAATATTCCACCAGCAGGAATCAGAGATATACATTTACCCTTGCTGTGAGACCTCCAATATTTGGCATTCTCAGCTCAGCAGCCTCATCTTATGCATTGTCCTGCAGTACCAAGAGTGGCCTGCAGACAAGGGGGGGCGCTAGAGAGTAGTCGCGTGTAACAAATCAGTGAACAGCTGCGGATTTCTGAGGGACTTCCCCGCCTGTTCGTGACAATATACATATATATACATATATATATATATATATATATATATATATATATATATATATATATATATATATATATATATATATATATATATATATATATATATATATATATATATTACTGCGCAGGGACCCTTCACTGTCAGTGTTTGTCCCTGTGGAATGGAGCGCTGCAGACAATGCTACTGGGAGCAGTGAGCTTAAAGGGGTGGTTCACCCATTTTTTTTATTTTCTCTGAGTGTAACTTACTATTTTAGGTGTTTTCTTCATTGGCTTCTATTTGCAGTTCAGGCACTGAGCGGCGCTATCCTGCACGCTCAGTGCCGGTCACATGACCCCCTGGTGCTGTGGCCGCTAGTATCTTCAGATGTCACGTCAAGTTCCGGGCTCTCAGACTTGACGTTACGTCGGGGCATGCTGGCACCACTCACACTGACTGGGCTGTGGGCAGTGACTACTGCACGTCAAAGCCCAGCATCGAGGGGAGGATCCAGAGGGTGCCAGTGTGGAGTGGTGAAGAGGGTTAAGCGTCCAGCAGATTGGTGAGGCACGGGGCGCCAGTGTGGAGTACAGGGGGGTTTCTTCAGCCAAACCCCCCTGTCACGTAAGTATGGGATCTCACTATCCAGCCGCCCGCTCTGCTCCGATGTCAGGAGAGTGGGCGGTATCAGGCGGTGTGATCATATACTCCCACCAGCGCTACAGGATACAGCAAGAGACTGACAAACTGGTGACATGCAGAACTGCATGTGTCAGAGCAGAGCATGTCACCAACTTGCTCTGCTCTGTCACCTGTCCTGCTGCATGGGACCAAATTACTGCATACTGTGACTTGTGCTGCATGGGACCAACTTTCTCCACTCTGTCACCTGCACAAAAAGTCACAGAGTGGAGCAAGGTGGTGACATGCAGCACAGCATGTGACAGAACAGCTCTCTTCCCTCTCTTTTCCCTCTCTCTTTTTCTCTTGCCTCTCTCTCTTCCCTCTCTCTCTTTCTCTTGCCTCTCTCTCTTACCTATCTCTCTCTTCCCTCTTTCTCTTCCCTCTCTCTTGCCTCCCTCCCTTCCCTCTCTCTTGCCTCTCTTTCTTCCCTCTCTCTCTTGCCTCTCTTTCTTCCCTCTCTATCTCTTCCCTCTATCTCTTCCCTCTCTCTTCCCTCTTTCTCTTGCCTCTCTCTCTCTTGCCCCTCTCTCTCTTCCCTCTCTTCCCCCTCTCTCTTCCCCCTCTCTTCCCCCTCTCTCTTCCCTCTCCCCTTTCTCTCGCCCCTCTCTCTCTCTTGCCCCTTTCTCTCTCTTGCCCCTTTCTCTCTTCCCTCTCTCTCTCTTCCCTCTCTCTTCCCTCTCTCTCTCTCTTTTCCCTCTCTCTCTTGCCTCTCTCTATTGCCTCTCTCTTCGCTCTCCCTCTCTCTCTTCCCCGTCTCTCTTCCTTCTCTCTCTCGTTTCCTTCTCTCTCTCTTGCCCCTCTCTCTCTCTTGCCCCTCTCTCTTGCCCCCCTCTCTCTTTTCCTCTTGCCCTCCTCTATATGGCCCCTCTCTCTTGCCCCTCTCTCTTCCCTCTCTCTCTTCCCTCTCTCTCTCTCTTGCCTCTCTCTCTTCCCTCTCTCTCTTCCCTCTCTCTCCATTGCCTCCCTCTCTCTTTCTTCCCTCCCTCTCTCTCTTCCCTCTCTATCTATTGCCTCCCTCTCTCTCTCTTCCCTCTCTCTCTCTCTCTCTCTTTCTTCCCTCTCTCTCTCTTCTCTCTCTCCTGGCATGGTCAGTACAGAAATCTCTATCATGGAGGGGTGAGAGGAAGTAATAAAGATGGAGTCCCTAATGTGTCTGTGTATTTATTTCTAATAATGTATTTTTTCTCTGTGTGGTGTCTTTTTTTAACCCTTTTATTGGAGATTCTTAATGGCCGAGTCAAACTCGGCCAGGCATTAAGAATGTTGGGCTTTATACCAGCTGTTAAAACAAAGCTGGTATTCACCCCTTATTACCCAGAGTGCCACCTGGCAGCAGGGCCACTGAAAGAGTTGGATACAGCGCCAGAAGATGGCGCTTCGATGAAAGCGCCATTCTTTGGGGCGGCTGTGGACTGCAATTTGCTAGGCCACCCTGCACTGCAGATTCCAATCTCCAGCTGCCTAGTTGTATCTGGCTGGACAAAATATGGGCAAAGTTCACGGCATTTTTTTTTTTTAATTATTTTATAAAATAATTATAAAAAAAGGGCTTCCCTAAATTTTTTGTTCCCAGCAAGGTACTAATAGGCAGCTGGGGGTTGGGGGCAGCTTGTACCTGCCTGCTGTACCTGGCTATCATACAAAAGATATGGCGAAGCCCACGTCATTTTTTTTTATTTTTTTTTTTTAGTTTTTAGGTAAAAAACTTAAAAAAAATGGTCTTCCCTGGATTTTCCATTGCCAGTGAAGGTAACACCAAGCAGTGGGGGTTAGCAGCCAGTATCTGCTTGGGTTACCCTTAGCAATTGAAAATGCAGTGGGAGCCCACACTTTTTTTTACCCCTAACCCTAGGGTTAGGGTTATGTGTTTAGGTTTTTTGTTATTTTTTTAATGATTTTTTTAAAAAAAAAATCAACATGGGCTTTGCCCATCAAGCACCAGAGCATTTTACTACTCACTCATCCCTACTCCTGACCATACAGCCAGCAGAACAAGTAATCAGATAACTCCAGTGTCGGCCGATTAGTTGTTCTGTGTCCCTCTGTTTCTCTGCATCCATCGCAGCGTAGCTTATGTGGGCTGTGAGGTCAGCTGAGTTCAGTCTGGCACTGGAGTCAGCTGATCTGAACTCAGCTGACCTCACAGCCCGCACACGCCACAATGGATGCAGAGGGACACAGAACAAGTAATCGTCCGACACTGGAGTCAGCTGATCTGAACTCAGCTGAACTCCTGACCACACAGCCCACACACGGTCACACGTGATCGTCAGCGGGCAGTGACTGCTGTTAACCTGTATCTATCGTAGCGCGTGCGGGCTGTGAGATCAGGAGTTCAGCTGACTCCAGTGCCGGCCGATAAATTCTGTGTCCCGCTGCAGAAGGATCCGGTAAAATAACAATTGCATGCGCTGCACATTTAATCCACAGGATCCGGTCATATGCAGTTTGCATTTTTTTGCCTACAGGCAAAAAACGCTGATGTGAAAGTAGCATGCAAAATGCATGCCACACAAATGATACAGACGACACACAGAGACTAGGCAAGAGGGGGAAAAGCAATCTCATGACCCCATCATTTTTTTTTCCACAATTATTTATTTTTTTCACATGTTGTGCTGGCTAAAGCTGCTTTCATACATCAATTTTTGCCATCAGGCACAATCCGGCGAAAAGCGGATAAAGCCGGATCCGTTTTTTTCCACATTGAATTGTATTAGCGCCGGGTTGTGCCGGATGCCCTTATGTTGCATCCGTTGTGCACGGATCCAGCGAAATTTGTGTCCAGCAGCCAGAAAGGACGCAGCATGCAACGTTTTTTGGCAGCGGCAAAAAAACGGACAGCGCCGGGTTCGGCGTCATGTACAATGAAAGGCTATGGGCGCCGGATCCGTCGTAAAGCGGAATACAACGCATTACAGTGACTGATTCCGTTTTTTTCTACTGAGCATGCTCAGTAGCACAACAGATCTGTCCAAACACTGAAGGAACTGATGGAAAAAACTAATGCAACTGATCCGTTTTTTCGCCTGATCCGTTGCATCAGTTTTTACACCGGATTGTGCCTGATGCCAAAAAACTGATGTGTGAAAGCAGCCTAATCATAATTTCTGTACACACACACACACACACACACACACACACACACACACACACACACACACACACTATGAACTATATGAGAACAAGCAGAAGATAGACGCTTTCTTCCCCTGGTTGTGCAGAGCTGGGAGCTTCTGCTGTCTCTGTGATTTTTCTCAGCGCTTCCACAGGAAAGAGGCAGGGAGGAGTCTTTGGGTGGAGAGCTGAGTGGGTGTTTTATATACAGTCCTAAGAATTATGGGGGTTGTAGGAACTGAACACAGCAAGTCAGGAGAGATTTTAACTCCATCAGAGCTGGAGCCAGAAATGAGGATGTGCTGCTAGAGCACGATAAAAGGTAATATTGCTGAAATAACATAATAGATGTGTGGAGAGGCACATATTAGCAAGATTTATGAGGGAAAAAAAACAGTTTTGGTAACTGGACAACTTCTTTAAAAGGGAATCTATCAGCAAATTTTTGCTATCTCATCTGAAAGCAGCAAGATGTTGCCAAAGATATCCTGAATCCAATGATGTATCACTTAGATTACTGGCTGCATCCGTTCTGGCATAATCAAAATTTTTAGATTTAGCGATGTAGCAGAGCTGAGAGAGCTAACCGTACCCTCACCAGGCTCTCTATAAAGACTGCACATTGACAGTGAGGTATCAATGAGAGGAGGGTGAGTGCTGGACTGCCCTGCACATGGCATTATAATTCAGCAATAATAAGGGTCCTGCTGTTTAAACAATCATATACCAAACGAATTTACTGCACATATTATGTATAGATTTTCTTTGTATATAACCTGTATTGTATATTTACGTTATTTTTCGTGTTTTTTTTATAGCGACTCCTGACTAAGACCCAGGCGGGTCGAAATGTCTGATTACATAGTCGCAATTCTTTATTTAATAAAATTTGTCACATTTTGCATCATATACATCGAGTGCAGTGAATTAATTTGGGATTTGATACTAGGGTCCTTGACCCAATTTTCACTTGCACCATCATCACTATAAGGCTGGAAACACATCTATGCGAGTAAAATCGGTCCGACTGGGCTGAAAAATACTTGGCTGATTTTAGTTCACGTTAGGTGCGAGTGCAATGCAAGTGCGATGCTTTTTGCTCGCGTGTGTGTCGCGTTTGTGATGCTTGTTTCATGCAACATCTTAATTATATAAAAGCTAATACACATGTGTCATTTAATTAACCTATGGGAATGTGATGTCACATTCATTTGTTGAATATTTAATGAGCGAAGTTACTGCCACACTCGCAAATGTGAACGCTGGTGCGCGTGTGTGATCCTACTTTTAATCCCCTTCCATAGGAAATCATTGGGACAAATGGTGCGAGAAACTCGCAAAAAAGCAGCATGCTGCGATTTTTTTTCTCAGTCCGATTTGGACTGAGAAAAAAATCGCAGATGCGAGCTGAATCATTCACTAACATGTGTCCAATTCCTACTGCGAGAAACTCACAAGTGAGAAGCAGCCCTAAGTCTGAGTGCAGACCATCCTTCTCTTGTTTAAACAATCATGGCAAATAAACAACAGATGGCCTTGTCAAGACAGGCAGCCCTTGAAGTCTATGTTTTAACCCTTGCAGCATGCTGTCATCAGCAAAAACCTGTTGACAGATTCCCTTTAACTGCCTGTGACATGATGAGTAAGATTTGTGAATGTATGAATGGCCAATGCTATGTTTGTGCTCTGCTCTCCTTGGGCAATGTTTTTGGACTTCAATACGGAAATAATGGCCTGACCTTCAGAGTAGCACCAAACACAATTTACTTATCAAGGATTTATGAAACATTTCTTTAAACTAAGGAAAAGGCTAATTAAATGTTATATATATATATCTATATATATAATTGCCTTATTCTGTCTGTCTGTCTGTCTGTCTGTCTATCTGTCTGTCTGTCTGTCTGTCATGCTCCGAAATTGTGTCCTTACGGTGACACAAAGCTGATTGGCCGCTGGGCTCGCCATGGCCCCGCCCCCCCACACGGATTGGCCTCTCGCCCCGGCTCTCTGCAGGCCCCGCCCCCCTCACGCAATGCACGCTCGCTGTGGCCCAACTGACACGGGGCTCCGATTCCCAGGTGAGTACACACACACATCAGATCACACTCACTCTCACACTCACTCTCACACATCACATCCACACATCACAACATGCTGGGATATCGCTTGCTTCTACACCGGCTCCGTCACGATCCCGGCAGCGCCAGACATAACCTTGCGATGCTGGGATCTTAACGGAGGCCGTGAAAGCTGGTAACCATTATACACATCGGGTAACTAAGGTCCCTTAGTTACCCGATGTTTATCATAGTTACCAGTGTACACCGGCTCACACTCACTCTCACACACACCTCACACATACATCACATCGCATCCACACATCAAGGTCCTGCAGCTGCGGAACATACATAACATAACAGCACACACATAACAGCACACACATAACAGCACACACATACACACACACAAATCAGATCACACTCACTCACACACACACATCACATCGCATCCACATACTCACAACATCCTGGGATATCGCTTGCTTCTCGGCGGCGATACTGTGCTGTGATCTTCCAGGACCTGACGGAGGATCACATGGCCAGAAGCATGTGATATCCCCGGATGTTGTGAGTATCAGCGCGTATGTGCAATATCGTCAGTGTCTGTGTGTGTGAGTGTATGCGATCGGGTGTGTGTGAGTGTATGCGATCGGTTGTGTGTGTGAGTGGATGCGATCGGTTGTGTGTGTGAGTGGATGCGATCGGTTGTGTGTGTGAGTGGATGCGATCGGTTGTGTGGGTGAGTGGATGCGATCGGTTGTGTGGGTGAGTGGATGCGATCGGTTGTGTGGGTGAGTGGATGCGATCGGGTGTGGGTGAGTGTCGGCAGAGGAGCACGGCGTGCTGGAGGAGGCTGGGAGCAGAGAGGCTGATCTTGGGGAAGGCTGGGAGGGGGAGGCTGATGCTGAGGGATGCTGGAAGGAGAGAGGCTGAGCAAACGTGCTCCATCCGCCATACTGCGCACTCCCCATCGTGCTGCATCCCCCATGCTGCGCACTCCCAAACGTGGTCCATCCGCCATGCTGCGCACTCCCAAACGTGGTCCATCCGCCATGCTGCGCACTCCCAAACGTGGTCCATCCGCCATGCTGCGCACTCCCAAACGTGCTCCATCCGCCATACTGCGCACTCCCAAACGTGCTCCATCCGCCATACTGCGCACTCCCCATCGTGCACCATCCGGCATGCTGCGCACTCCCAAGCGGATGGAGCATGATGGGGGGTGCGCAGCATGGCGGATGGAGCACGTTTGGGAGTGCGCAGCATGGCGGATGGAGCACGTTTGGGAGTGCGCAGCATGACGGATGGAGCACGTTTGGGAGTGCGCAGCATGACGGATGGAGCACGTTTGGGAGTGCGCAGCATGCCGGATGGTGCACGATGGGGAGTGCGCAGTATGGCGGATGGAGCACGTTTGGGAGTGCGCAGTATGGCGGATGGAGCACGTTTGGGAGTGCGCAGCATGGCGGATGGAGCACGTTTGGGAGTGCGCAGCATGGCGGATGGAGCACGTTTGGGAGTGCGCAGCATGGCGGATGGACCACGTTTGGGAGTGCGCAGAATGGCGGATGGAGCACGTTTGGGAGTGCGCAGCATGGCGGATGGAGCACGTTTGGGAGTGCGCAGCATGGCGGATGGAGCACGTTTGGGAGTGCGCAGCATGGCGGATGGAGCACGTTTGGGAGTGCGCAGCATGCCGGATGGTGCACGATGGGGAGTGCGCAGTATGGCGGATGGAGCACATTTGGGAGTGCGCAGCATGGCGGATGGAGCACGTTTGGGAGTGCGCAGCATGGCGGATGGACCACGTTTGGGAGTGCGCAGCATGGCGGATGGAGCACGTTTGGGAGTGCGCAGCATGGCGGATGGAGCACGTTTGGGAGTGCGCAGCATGGCGGGTGGAGCACGTTTGGGAGTGCGCAGCATGGCGGATGGAGCATGATAGGGGGTGCGCAGCAAGGCGGATGGAGCACGTTTGGGAGTGCGCAGCATGGCGGGTGGAGCACGTTTGGGAGTGTGCAGCATGGCGGATAGAGCACGATGGGGAGTGCGCAGCATGGCGGATGGAGCACGTTTGGGAGTGCGCAGCATGGGGGATGCAGCACGATGGGGAGTGCGCAGTATGGCGGATGGAGCACGTTTGGGAGTGCGCAGCATGGCGGATGGACCACGTTTGGGAGTGCGCAGCATGGCGGATGGAGCACGTTTGGGAGTGCGCAGCATGGGGGATGCAGCACGATGGGGGGTGCGCAGCATGGGGGATGGAGCACGATGGGAGGTGCACACCTCCCCCCAACACACACACACACGCGCACTGCACAACACACACACACTAGGAATCACAAACAACGCCCTACACAGACACCCACACACACAGACAACGCTGCACACACAAATATACGCACATACTGCACAACACACACATTGCTCAAAACATACCTCCCCCCAAAACACACCACACCCACACAAACCGCACAACACACACACACAACGCTACAGACACACAGCGCTCCACAAACAACGCAACACACGCAACACACATACAACACCGCTCTCACCCCCCGCGACACTCAGAACATGTACAGCGCCCTACACAAACACTTGGTAACTACACACAACAACATCTATATATATATATAACAAAAATCATACATGAACTACACAATACGTAAATTCTAGAATACCCGATGCGTAGAATCGGGCCACCTTCTAGTATATATATATATATATATATATATATATACACCATGTAATTTAATCTAAACGTGGACAGTCATATTCTGTTTTACTTAGTCACTCCCATGGCGAGTTCTATTTTAGTAACACAATCACTCGGGGATATGGCAAATTTTCCTTGATAATTGCAGAGAGAATTAATGCCAGATCTGTTCATCATGTTACAATCAGTGTATGCATTAGCCCACGGCAATTCAGGTTCACCGTTTTCCATAGTAGACATATTATGTAATATCTGAAGAAACTATCTAACAGTACGTTAGTACATGTAGCCATGTTGCATATTATCAATACATTACTAATATTTTAATGAGCAGTGTATATGAACGTGCCATCTTATACATGCTGGAGTACCTGCATTGTTTTGTAATGCAGAAAACGCTTCAAGATAATACAAGTGTTTTTTCTGATGCGTATTCTTTGATGCTTTTTGCTTTCTTTTTCGCCACTGCTTTTCAACCAGTGGTTTTTTTTATTATTATTATTCTATATAAAACATATTGACTTCCTGAAGAATGGAACAATTATGTGCACACGACGAGTTTTAAACTCGGCAGTTAGTGGTTTTCAAGCGGAAGACTCTTTAGTAATCTTTACCTTTTTTTACTGAAGAGTCATTTGTAGTGATTCGCGAGTGTAATCATTACTATTCGCTACTCGCACGGATAGTACGGTATTCGGGTGACACGTTACATTGTGAGTTTTTGTGTACGCACCTCGCTATATTCGTATGTCCTGCCTAGCAGGTTTGACACCTGATTTGCAGCCACTAAACATGCTGGGCTTCTTAACCAATCACATTAACAGCAATCTTGGTTGTTGCATTATGTTGATTGGCTGGCCACACTTCGTGCTTATCGATCACCGGCGCGGGTGTAACATGGCGCGGGGTGGTAGTCGTGGGCGAGGTAATTGCCGCACCCTGGTACGCTACATGAAAATGTGGGTCCTGGTTGGGTGTGTGGTGCACTACAGGAGCGATACACCTTTGCAGGCCACATGTTGCCGATGGCTTTGGCCGGCCAGGACCAGATGGTACACAGTTCCAGAGAGGAAACTGTGGCGCCCCTGAGGCTTCCGTCGCCACAGGAACATTGCACCCCAGCCAGAGGTGTGATGTCCCATCCTGGGTAAGGAAAGGAGTAAACGCCGGTCCACAAGCAAATCTGCACTACACCCATTGTTAGGCACACACAGGGACCAGGGACAGTGGCAGCAACCCTCCCATGCTGCATGCTGGGAGGGACCGTAAGACCCATCCCTGCTCCCATAGGGTGGGAGCTTAGCAACTGGGTAGGTGGGAGGAGCGAACCGAGAGTAGAGTAGAACAAGGAAGGTCAAGTTTAGTGTGTGGGCAGAGAGAGTGAAGTGCAGAAGGAGTCAGGAGTCTGCGGGAGGCAGAGGAGTGAGAGGAGTGAAAGGAGAAGTGCTCTAGTCAGTCAGGAGCAAGAAGGAGAAAGTGACGCTTCCTGGTGAAGACCCTGGGACCCAGCTAGGTCCAGGTGACACCACAACCGAGAAATACAGAAGAGATTCCAGGGCCACAGACAGCTTTCAGGCTAGTGGCCTGTTCCACAAAAATACCAGGAGGGATCAAGCTGCACACAGGGGATGGTCCCTAGAAACTGGAGGAAGAGAAGTAATTTCCAACAGTAAAAACCGAGGCCCAGGGTGGCTTCAAGCGCCCCGGGCCACAGCCCACAGCAGAACCTCTGGAAAGGGGGTAGAATACCCACTAGGCAAGTGTGTCGCCCTGGGCAAGCCAGGGGACACAGGTCACACACCACCACACCCTACATCCCAGGTAGGAACACCAAAGCTAACCAAAAATCCTTGTTGTCTTCCTCCAGGGGCTGATGATTCACACCAGGGGGTGGGCCAGGCGGTTGGCTCCGCCCACCGATGAGTTCACAGCTCTGGAGGCGGGAAGAAACCAGGCAGTTAGAGCTCAGGGAGAGCTTGAGTAAACAGCTAAGTGAAAGTGAAGGAAGTAAAGTAGAAAAGGAGGAAAGCAAGAGTGGTGACAGAGAGAAAAGCCTGAGGTAGTCCAGCTGTGTGCAGGACAGGTCAGCAAGGTCAGCAACGGCGGTGACTGTCTGGAGGGGGACCATTTGGAAGTTCCTGGAAGGACCCCGGAGGCTGTGTGCCCGGCGGTCTGGAGCAGTGTTCCGAAGGACAGTCAGCACCAGGGCAGGGGCCTCTCGGACCCCGGCAAGGCTAGGAGTCGCCAAATTTGCCGAATCCGTCAGTGAAGGGGACGTAGATCCCCCAACAACCAAGTCCCGATTGAAGGCAACAGCCCAACCTGTACAACAGAGACACCGCCACCGCCAAGGCACCAGTTTCTGAGGGCCAGCGCCTGCGGGCAAAGAGTAGAGCTCCTCCGGCCCAGCTTGAAGCCGGGGAGCGGGTTACCGGTGGGGACCCATCGCAACCAACAAGTACACAAAGGTGCAAGGAAGAGGGACATCACCGTCACCTACTGGGAGAGCAATCGCAGCCGTCCGTGGGACCGTCTTACCAGCCGTTTGGTTTACCGTACAAACTGTGTCAACGTCTCAGGCTGAGTGAGTACCACAGTGCCGCAAGGCACAGCGCTGCCCCCGCGTCCCTGCGCCCACCAGGCCCTGCACCTCCCAAGCCATCACCGGGCCCCGGTATCACCAACCCCTACCCACGGAGGGGCAATACAACACCTGGCTGCTCCGCATCACCATCCCCGGGATCCCCGCACCGAGCAGCGGTGGTGAAATCACCACAACCGTGGGTGGCGTCACGGACAATAAACAATCCCCTCACCCAACAACCCCCTTTCACTCACGGGCGAGGAGTGCCGCTCGATAACCCCCGGGATCCGGCCCACAGCTCGAGCCACCACTGAGCAGCAGCCGCCGGACCCGAGCAGAAGGGGTGAGCGTGGTGTGCTGACACCCTCCTCCCCGCCCGCGACACAAGCCCTCGGCCTTGAGGCTGTAGTGGAGGCCAAGCCAGGTTCATCCAGCAAAGGCAAGGCTTAGAAGTCAGCTGAAGAATGGAACACAATAGAGGGGTGCACCGGCTTTTATTCCCAGATCTAACCGAGATCAGCGGAGGTTCCTGACAGGGGATTCCAGCACACCAGTGGGCAACCGGACAGCTGCCTTGGTAAACAACCATCGTGAGTAAACATCTTGAAACTGCACCCCCTGGTGTTGTCTCCGTTATTTTACTGCATAGACTTCCATCACTACATCGACACTTACAAGCACCAACTGTGGGGAGCAGGACCATCCAAGCTGCCATTCCACCAGCCCCGTAGGCCTCTTACAGCAGCGGCGGCTTAATAGCCGCAAACCACAGGTGGCGTCACGAATATAAACTTTAATCACCCCCAACACTGAAGCCATATTAATTCACTCCCGTCAGGGTCACGGAGTCGGGCCCCGCCACCACTGACGACCCCCGGACTAGTCCGGCCCGGCACCGGGTGTCCCATAGCCCTGGGGTGGGCGAGTCAAAACCACAACTTCTTTATAAACACAAAGTCTTTACTGAACAGACGGCTGATGATAACACTATACACACGAAAGTGGGCACATTGCTTCTTGGACGTTTCATATGCATCAAAGAGTAACTCCAGTCATATTGCTGCAGCGTGTTCATTCTCATTTGTCCTTACACTTCCACAAAGGCCTGAGCAATTCACCACCACGCAGCTCCACTTCACATGACAGTCCTCTAGAGTCGCTCCGTCCTCTCTGCGGCTTCACGTCATATTCCTCTACTGTAGAGAATGTGCCGATATGGCTGGACCAGGCTAATCGCTTCCTGACGCTTCTGGATCTGCCACCCAGGACTATCTATATGATTCACGCACTGTTTCTTCTAGGCCCGTCCCTTCTTAAGCTATAAGCCATTAAGGGCCATACTGCTGAGCGTCTCCCTTAGGGATCAGTCTCTCTCGGTCACTCACTCAGTGGATTCAGACTCTACTCCAGTCACTCTGTATTGTAGGTGGCTCTTTTCTCTGCTCAGAACCTCACTTTCGTGGCTCTTGGTCTCCTCTCCTGTTACAGGTCACCCATTGCATGTGGCTCTGCTGCTCCTTAGACCTGACGTCTGTCTCTGTCACAGGCTGGGCCCTGACTGACGTTTCTACAGCAACTATTTCTCTCCCTCAGCAGTTGCTCTTTCCCTATTGGCTAATCGTAGAATCTCAACTGTCACCTGTCTGTCACCGGGCAGATTTAACTTTTCCCCTGCATACCTATAAGGCTAGTTTCACACTTGCGTTCAGCGCATTCCGTCACTATGGAGAATAGCGTGGTCCGTTAACGCACTGCGCTATTCTCCATAGACTTGTATGGACGACGCACTGTAACGCAAGTGTCTGTGTTGCATCCGCTGGACGACGCAGTATCGTTATTTTGATGCTGCGTCGGGCGCATGGAACGCAGCATGTAACGTTTTTCTGCGCTTGGCGGAGTGTCAAAAAAACGTAACCTGCAGGAATCCGTTAGGCGTCCGTTGTTTTTATAATGGACGCCTATGGTGGCGGATTCCTTTAGAATGCGTCATTTGACGGATTTCGTTAACGCAGCTGTCTTTACACAACTGCGCATGCTCAGATGTGTAAAGACAAGGAAAAAAAACTACAACGGATTGCGTTATTTTGTACGATCTGTAGCATGCGTTGTGCCACTATATGCAACGCATCCGTTGCATGCGTCACACAACGCAATGCTACGGATCCCGTCCAACGCAAGTGTGAAACTAGCCTAACACTAATAATACCTTATTAAGCATCCTACATTATATACTACATAACATTACACCTTATACCTATACACATGCATTACATCATCAATACTGCTACACCTCTACATAGTGACATTCTCTACTCTGCTACATCCTATACATTACAATAGCTTACACTACACATATCTACATAACATTACTTTATATCTTATCACATGTATATATTTAATAACACATTTGGTATCTTCAGGGGTAGGAACTCGACCACCATCTTACATGGGAGCGAAAGAGAAAGAGAGAGAGATGCAAACACATTCTCCAGTCTGTCCCCATTCAGTTTCATCACTTTTCCATCAATTTCAGCCTTTTCCTCAGGTCCCCAGACCTCTTTGTTGGGTCCAGCAGAAAATTACTCTCATTTCCCATTGACTTGAATTGTACTCGCTATTCGGAATGAATGCGCGATTATTACTAAGTACTTGTTACGAGTGTAGTGATTACGAATATTATGGTACTCGCTCATCATTAGTCATTTGTGCCTTTTTTCGGTCATTTCCTGAGCAAAAACAATGGTGAAACGCTCCAAAACATGTCCAAGCATATTTTAGACTTTTGAACTTTCACATTGACTTGTACTGTAAAGTACAGAGGGTCTTCTGAGCAGAAAAGACCTGAAGAAAGGTCCGGTCACTGGTTTTAAATTATTGGTGTTTTTAGAAATCTACAGTAGTTGATAGACACTGAAAACATATGAAGACCAGCAGGGGTTAGTAATTCTCATCGCCCATTGAAGTCCCTGTGATGATTAAATCATGGGGCGCCGATGGGGATTCATGACAGTCGGGGGTCTGCTGAAAACCTCCATACCCATTATGACTGTGCTCCCATGAAAGCCAGCTAGACTGGTGTTCATAGTAGAAAGTGCTTTTTGCTATATAAAAAATACTAAAAATACTACGGTATTGCTGTATATAGCACAAGCGATCAGATGATTGCAAGTGCAAATAAGGTTAAAATGAGAATAAAGTTTTTTAAAAATAAGAAATATAAAATTCTGGACTTTGCCCCTATTTTGCACTCTTCCACTATTAAAAATTAAGAAATATATATATAAATAATAATAATCTTTATTTCTATAGCACCAATATATTCTGCAGCGCTTTACAATTCAGCGGTTTATATACCAACAAGCATAAGTAACAGGTATAGAGGATATAATAATTAAAGCAAAAATAATGACAACCCTGCTTATAAGAGCTTACAATCTACAGTGGGGTGAGGTGAGGCTGACAAGGTACAGGGGCTTATTACCAACAACGGTCCAGCAATCTCGATGATATGGGGGATAGATAAAGGCTGCATGAGCCAGTCACCAGCCAATCTTTGTAACGCTTTGAGTACAGAGGAGTTTGAGGGAAAATGATGTTCTGAGAAATAGTGGATGAGCTCTATATGAATTGATATTGATTAGGGAGGATTATAGGCCACCCTAAAAAGATGTGTTTTTAGGGAGCGTCTGAAGCTGTGCAAGTTGTGGATCATCCTAGTTTCTAAAGGCTGCTTTACACCTTCCAATTAAGCATACGATATCGTATGTGATCGCACACACCCCCATCGTATGTGCGTTACGTTCAATTTGTTGCCCGTGTTGCACAAACTATTAAATCCCGTCACACATACTTACCTTCCATACAACCTCGATGTGGGCGGCGAACATCCACTTCCTGGAGTGGGAGGGACGTTCGGCGTCACACCGACGTCACACGGCAGCCGGCCAATAGAAGCGGAGGGGCGGAGATGAGCGCAACGTAAATGTCGCGGGCGGGGAGGACGCCGCCGCTGCTGCGCTCTCGCTAACGCTCGGGTCCGGCGCTGCTGCGACTGCTGCTCGGTGGCTCGAGCGGTGGGCCAGATCCGGCACCCCTCGCCCGTGAGTGAAAGGGGTGGTTGGTTTGGGGGATTTAGTCCGTGACGCCACCCACGGGTTGTGGTGAAGATGGGCACAACCGCTGCTGGTGACGGGGATCCCGGGAGCGATGGTATGGAGCAGCTGGGATGTTGTTTTCCCCCTCCGTGGGTAGGGGTCGGTGGTCCCGGGGCCCGATGAAGTGACGGGGAGGCAGTGTTGATGAGGTGCAGGGTTGCAGGAACAGAGCGGCGTGGTGGCGGATGGCACGGGTGTACTCACTCAGTAAGAAAGGTACAAAGTCCTCGGTAAACCAAACGGTTGGATGGATGGGTCCCGCAGCCGGCTGCAGTGTCTCTCCCCGGACAGGTGATGGCTGCTGTCTTTCCCTGCACCTTTGTGTACTTGTTCGACTACGATGGATTCCCAACGGTAGTCCGCTCCCCAGTGTGTGGGTGCCGGAGGAGCCCGTTTGCCCGCAGGCGCTGGCCCTTGGGTCTCTAGCCTTAGGCGTTAGCTGTTACCCTCACGGTGTGGGCGGTTGCCTTCAATCGGGTCTTTGGCTGCTAGGAAACCTCTGGGGTTCCGGTCGCACTCGGATTTGACTATTGTCGGCAGCTCCAAGCCTGGTCGGGGTCCGATGGCCCTGCCTGTGTGTGCTGGCTTCACTTCGCTCCCCGGTCCGTACCGGCGGGCCGTCGCCCGTCCCCGGTCCTATGGTTCCGCGTTGCTCTCCACCACTCCTGCAGATGGCCACCACCGTCTGCCAACCTTGCTGTCAGTGCCTGGGCCACAAACCCAGACACCCAAGTGTTTACTCCTCACACTTCAACCTCCTCCACTGTTCTGTCACTTTTCCCGCCTCCTGGCCTGTGAACTCATCAGTGGGCGTGGCCAACCACTTGGCTCCGCCCCACCTGGTGTGGACATCAGACCCTGGAGGGAGGCAACAAGGCTTTTGTGTTTGGCTGGTGTCCCTATCTAATGGGGGGTGGGGTGTTTGTGTGTTATCTGTGACGACCTGGCTAGGCCAGGGCGCCACATAAACATCCCGCCCACCTCACCTCCTTCCTTCCGCATAGCCGGTGGGAGCCGCGGGACGCAGGTACGCTGAGTTTATCATTCCCGGGGGTGTCACACGGAGCGATGTGTCCTGCCTCGGGAACATTGAACAACCGGACGTTCAATTTTTAGTAATTGAACAATGTGTATGCGATGAACGGTTTTTCGTTTAGTCGCAATCACACGTAGGTTTCACACACTACAATATCACTAACGATGCCGGATGTGCGTCACTTACGACATGACCCCCGCCGACACATCATTAGATATATTGTAGCGTGTAAAGCCCACTTTAGGGTAGAGCATTCTAGAGAATTGTTGCAGCTCGGGAGAATTCTTGGAGTTGGGAGTGTGAGGTTCGGATTAGTGTGTATGATAGTCGAAGGGCGTTTGCGGAGCGAAGGGAACGGGTAGGGTGATAAACAGAGATTGAGAAAGGAGATGTAAAAGGAGTGCCGTACTGTGGAGAGCATTGTGGTGAGACCAAGCAATTTAAAATGGATCTTATAATTTATCGGCAGCCAGTGCAATGACTGGCACAGAGCAGAAGCATCTGCAAATAGATTAGCCAGATAGCTGACCCTGCAGCATTAATCTCACCATTTAATGTCTCTGTGTATATCGCAGTGCACTCCGAGTGCAGTCCGATGTTTCATACACACCCATAGATCTGTATGGGTGTGTGTGATTTGATATACGCTACCAAACACAGCATGCTGTCATCATTTTTTTCTAATGCCCAATCGGCATGCAAAATAAATTGCAAATGAACACTGCCTAATTGTTTAACATTGGCGCAAATACAAGACGATGTTTGATCAGATTGTACTCATCAGTATTAGGGGGGCTTTACACGTTGCAACATCGCTACCGATATATCATCGGGATCACGTCGTTAGTGACGCACATCCGGTGCCGGAAGCGACATCGCAACGTGTAAATCCTAGGTGCTACGATGAACGAGCACAGAAGCGTACAATATCGCTGATCTGTGTAACGTCGTTCATTTCCATAATGTCGGTTCGACCGCAGGTACGATGTTGTTTGTCGTTACTGCAGCAGCACACATCGCTGTGTGTAAACCCGCAGGAGCGACAAACTTCTCCTTTCCTACGTCCTGACGGCAATGCGGAAGGGAGAAGGTGGGCGGGATGTTATGTCCCGCTCATCTCCGCCCCTCCGCTTCTATTGGCCGGCCGATTAGTGATGTCGCTGTGACTCCGAACGCACTTCCCCCTTGAAGGAGGGATTGTTCGGCAGTCACAGCGACGTCGCCGAGCAGGTATGTGCGTGTAAAGCTGCCGTAGCGATAATGTTCGCTACGGCAGCAATGACCACATATCGCATGTGCAACGGGGACGGGTGCTATCGTGCTCGACATCGCTAGCAATTGTTAGCGATGTCGCAACGTGTAAAGCCCGCCTTAAACTCAAGTGGGAGCAAGGTCTAAAGATGAATATGTGCTAGAGATGTAAAGGAGCTAATGGCTGGAATACACTGCAGATATTACATACAAAAATGCACTGTCACTGCTTATTAAGTGCCAGCATTGTGGATGACACTGTGCAAAAATCTCATTCACACATTGTAGAAAATATGAAGTAGTAACTGTCTGGAACTACATATTTGGCATCAGTGACGTATCTAGAGCCTGATGGTCCCTGGTGGAAGCTTTGAATTTGGTCCTCACGCAACCCCTATCTACACCCCCCCCCTCCCACATGTTGGTCAGATGTATGAGCCCTTGTAGCATTTTAAATACTATAAAGACATATATGTTGCCCTCTCTATGTTTATGTAGAAATGGCCCCCCTCCTGTACTGATGTCCCCCATCCTTGCCCGGTTCCAGGTACTGTATATATGCCCTCCATCCTTCTATATATGTCCCCCATTGTGGTATATATGGCCCCCATCCTAGGCCCCTACCAGGTATATATGGCCTCTATCCTAGGCCATATACTGGTATAAATGTTTCCCATCCTGTTATATATGTCCCCCATCCTGGTATATATGCCCCCATCGTGGTATATATGTCCCTATCCTGGGCCCCATCCTAGTATATATGCCCCCATCCTGGTATACTGTATATGCCCCCCCATCCTGGTAAATATGGCCCCAACCTGGGCCCCATCCAGGTATATAAGCCCACATCCTGGTATAAATGTCCCCCATCCTGGTATATATGGGCCCATCCCAGTATATATTTTCCTCATTCTGGCTCTCCATTTTAAAAAAAAACAAACATTCTACTAATCTTCCTCCGTTCCTCCGCCACGTGGCGTCTTGTTCTACAACCAGCGCAGTAGTAAACAGATAACATCACATAACATCAAACCCAAGAGCCCCCAGCTGATGTCAGCTGCCAGTATTTGCCTCAAATTTGCTAAATACACTTCAGCATAGGTCCTGGCGTCAGTAGGTCCCCCTGTAGAATGGGCCCGGTTCCCTCAGAAATTACAGCTGAGGTCATTTAAGTTGCCACAATAAGTTCTTGGTGAATTTTTGACACTGAGTCTTTTCTTTGTGCAAAAAAATGTGTTAGGGCTCGTGCGCACGTTGCGTAATTGCATGCATGCACTGCAGCGTAAATGCATGCGTCCTGCGTCCACTGCACAATCTATGTAGATTGTGCATGATATGTGCGCACAATGCTTTTATGAACACAGCGATTTGGGTGCTAAAATTTTGAACGTAAAAGCAGCA
This sequence comes from Anomaloglossus baeobatrachus, assembly GCF_048569485.1. Taxonomy (NCBI): domain Eukaryota; kingdom Metazoa; phylum Chordata; class Amphibia; order Anura; family Aromobatidae; genus Anomaloglossus; species Anomaloglossus baeobatrachus. The sequence continues at coordinate 855,987,819 of NC_134353.1, read as the reverse complement.
TGTCAATTAATTTGTGCGCTTTGGATGCAGCTCCTACTCTGTCTATGGTGGGGGCAGCAGCCATAGTGTATGAAATCGGCTTTTTTTTTTTTTCTGAAACACTGCATCCATTATGCAGTGTTTCTGTAGCAATTTGAAGCGCACTTGTGCTATCAAATTGCTGCAGAATATTCATCAGTTACGTGCACATGAGCCCTTACAGTTCCAGAAAAGTGGAGGGGATTTCCATAAGTCTCATGTCCTGCCTTTTTTTTGCACTGTGTAAACTGACCTATGGCGCATTTTAATATCCACAACATGTACATTTGTGTTACAGATGCATTGAGTTTAATGCGCTTATTTTCTCAATAGAATTGCATTAGATGAGGAAAATCTGCAGGTAAAAATTGCTTGTGCTCCAGGGCTATAGGGGGCTTTACATGCTACGATATCGTTAATGTTTTATCGTCGGGGTCAAGTTGTTAGTGACGCACATCCGACGTCATTAACGATATTGCAGCGTGTGACACTTACCAGCGACCGTAAGCGACCTCAAAAATGGTGAAAATCGTTCACCATGGAGAGGTCGTCCCAAAACCAAAAATCGGTAAGGGTTGTTTATCCAGGAGGTTCATCGCTCATGCGGCAGCACACATCGCTATGTGTGACACCGCAGTAGCAAGGAACGTCTCCTTACCTGCCGCCGGCCACAATGCGGAAGGAAGGAGGTGGGCGGGATGTTATGTCCTGCTCATCTCCGCCCCTCCGCTTTGATTGGCCGGCCGCTTAGTGACGTCGCGGTGACGCCAAACGTCCTTCCCCCTTGATGGAGGGATTGTTTGGCAGTCACAGCGACGCCGCCGACCAGGTAAGTGCGTGTGACGCTGCCGTAGCGATAATGTTCGCTGCGGCAGCGATCACACGATATCGCATGTGCGATGGGGGCAGGGACTTACACGCTCGATATCGCTAGCAATTGCTAGCAATATCATAGAGTGTAAAGCCCGCTTTAGACCGCACTTTGCTTTTTACCTGCTTTTTACCTGCTTTTTTGCTGCTTTTTCAACTGCAGCGTTTAATGCCAAAATGGATGTGTTTTGCTTTTCAAGCATAGTCTATGGGAATTTGGGTTTCTTGTCCGCACTATGCAGTTCAAAATGCTGTCTTTTTGTGGCACAAATTTGGGCAAAATCTCTGCTTTGCAGTGCAAAACCCAAATGGCAAAAACAATTGACATGTTGCTTCTTTGAAAAGCAGAGTTTTTGCCCAAATTTCTGCCACAAAAAAGCACCTATTTGAACAGCATAGTGTGGACAAGAAACCAAAATTCCCATAGACTTTGCTTGAAAAGCAGAACACAGCCATTTTGGCATTAAACACTGCAGTTGAAAAAGCAGCAAAAGAGCAGGTAAAAAGCAAAGTGCGGACATAGCCTTAGTGCATTTCCTCTGCTGCAGAAATGCATAAAAACGCATGCAATCCGCACATGACTGTGTCGCGGGCGGGGAGGAGGGTGTCAGCACTGCGCTCACCCCTCTACTCGGGTCCGGCTGCTGCTGCTCAGTTGTGGCTCAAGCGGTGGGCCGGATCCCGGGGGTCTCAAGCGGCGCTCCTCGCCCGTGAGTGAAAGGGGATTGGGTTTTGGGGTATAGTTTATTGTCCGTGACGCCACCCACGGTTGTGGTGATTTGTTGACACCACCGCTGCTCTGTATGGTGATCCCAGGAGTGATGGTGTGGAGCAGCAAGTTGTTGTGTTGCCCCTCCGTGGGTAGGGGTTGGTGATCCCGGGGCCCAGTGATGTGGTAGGAAGATGCAGGGCTTGGTGGGCGCAGGGACGCGGGGGCAGTGCTGTGCCTTGCGGCACTGTGGTATTCACTCAGCCTGAGACGATGACACAGTTCTCGGTAAAACACACGGCTGGAAAGACGGTTCCCACGGACGGCTGCACTTGCTTTTCCGCAGTAGTTGACGGTGACGGTCCCTTTGTCCTGCACCAAAGATGATGGTGGTTGTGATGGGTTCCCACCGGTAACCCGCTCCCCGGCTTGGATATGGGCCGGAGGAGCCCTACTTTGCCCGCAGGCGCTGGCCCTGAGAAACTGGTGCCCTGGCGGTGGCAGTGTCTCTCCGTTACGGTTGGACTGTTGCCTTCAATCGGGACTTGGTTGTTGGGAGACAGTCGTCCCCTTCACTGACGGATTTGGCAAATTATGGCGACTCCTAGCCTTGCCGGGATCCGAAAGGCCCCTGCCCTGGTGCTGACTGTTCCTTGTACACTGCTCCAGACCGCCGGGTCACCACCCATCCGCGGTCCTTCCAGCAACCTCCGAGCAGTCACCCCTGCGGACAATCACCGCCGTCTGCTGACCTTGCTGTCTCTCAGCCCGGGGCACACACCCGGACCAACTTCAGGCTTTACTACTCTCACTTTTCACTTTACTTCAACTTCTCTCCTAAGCTCCTCTACCACTTCACTTCCTTCTACTTTCACTTCCTTAACTGTGGTTCTTCCCGCCTCCAGAGCTGTGAACTCCTCGGTGGGCGGAGCCAACCGCCTGGCCCACCCCCTGGTGTGGACACCAGCTCCTGGAGGAAGGCAACAAGGATTTTAGGGTTAGCTTAGGTGTTCCTAACTGGGGTGTAGGGTGTGGTGGTGTGATGACCTGTGACCCCTGGCTTGCCCAGGGCGTCACATTCCCCCTTAGCAAAATGCAGACCGTCCGCGGGCTGCCCGTCCAACACCGGTTTTATTTTCTGAAAAATATAGAAAGGTAAAACGGTAACATATTTACATCTTATAGCATCATCCCACATCGGGAGGTTCAATACTTAAACGTTACGGTAACAAACATTTTAACGGTTGCGGCTCCGCTCTCTCCCACCCAAGTAACCTGGCCCTGATGCTGCCCCTAAAGCCCAGGCAGCACCCCTTGACTCAAGTCCAGCACAGGTCACCCGAGCGGGATCTGTCCTTCCCCTCCAGAGGGTAGCCACCGGTTCCTGTGGTGGCTGGGCCCCAGCCGGCTCTACTGCGGGCCCTCCCTCCAACCTGCCTCTCCGGAGGCGGTAACGGTAGCGGCAACAAAAGATTTTTATTTACATCCCACTAACGTTTGTGGTTGCCCTGCAAGTTCTCGGGCCTGTTCATAGAGAGTTCCCTATGCAACTTTTCAAACAGTCCCCACGGGGACAACGGTGCCGGCAACGGCCGGTTCGCTCAATCACGGTAAATCAGGTGAAGCTTCGGTAATCATTTTCTCTTATCATCTTTAAACTTGCAAACAAACACACTCTGGTCCCAACGGGGGACGGTGCAACGGTGGTCCGCTGCCTTTACTGGGCATTTTCGTCCTCCTCACCCTGCTCGGGGTGGAAGAACACGGGCACCAGCCCCTCCAGTGCATAGCAAGCACGGTGTGGAAGGGCCGCCCGATACCCGTTGTTTCCAGTTCGGGGAACATATGTGGCCTCCATGCCAGGCAGGGCAACGACTCCCTCCTCTTCCTCCGACACGGGCTCAGTGTCAGGCCTGGAGTCGCTATCTTCTGCCCCGGCGCCAGGCGGGTTGCTGCCAGCTGCCGCAGCCTCCAGGCTCGCCACTCTTTCAGCCAGGAGGGGTGTACACTGGACGGGTCATACGTAGCGCGATGCACGGGTACGAAGAAGGGAGGCAGCATGGGGGCCAGGGGCAGACCGGGTCCCTCAGCCGCAGCGGCCGGTCCCTCGGGGACACAGGGGCGTGGGTCACTCACCAGCTCCTCCATCATGGCCTCCACTCCATACACTCGCGCAACAGCAGCTATCGCCTCCACCTCTGCAGTCCACTGCTCCATCAGTCTGCAGATCTGGCTCCGGTAGTGACGGCAGATCCCCGCCGTCCGGGCCCTCAGCTATGCCGCTGTTCCGGGCACCAGCTCGGTAGCCTCCGCATAACTAGGTGGGGCGAACATTCCTTGCCAAGGTCGGCGGACTGTGGGGGGTCTCAGCGTTTCTGCTTGTACCGCCACCAGCTTCTTTTCGGCCCCTCCTCTATTGGGGCGGGGTTTTGGCCTTCGCGCCTCTGCTACTCGAGAAGACGCTCGAGCGGGAACTTTTCGCGCCAAAGATGGCGACTTCTGAAATTTTTCAGCCGGATACCTCCGGCGGTCACAAGGCGCACCTCTACCCAATGACAGAGCGGTAAGATCCTGTTCGTGACGCCAAGTTGTCGCGGGCGGGGAGGAGGGTGTCAGCACTGCGCTCACCCCTCTACTCGGGTCCGGCTGCTGCTGCTCAGTGGTGGCTCGAGCGGTGGGCCGGATCCCGGGGGTCTCAAGCGGCGCTCCTCGCTCGTGAGTGAAAGGGGATTGGGTTTTGGGGTATAGTTTATTGTCCGTGACGCCACCCACGGTTGTGGTGATTTGTTGACACCACCGCTGCTCTGTATGGGGATCCCAGGAGTGATGGTGTGGAGCAGCAAGTTGTTGTGTTGCCCCTCCGTGGGTAGGGGTTGGTGATCCCGGGGCCCAGTGATGTGGTGGGAAGATGCAGGGCTTGGTGGGCGCAGGGACGCGGGGGCAGCGCTGTGCCTTGCGGCACTGTGGTACTCACTCAGCCTGAGACGATGACACAGTTCTCGGTAAAACACACGGCTGGAAAGACGGTTCCTACGGACGGCTGCACTTGCTTTTCCCCAGTAGTTGACGGTGACGGTCCCTTTGTCCTGCACCTAAGATGATGATGGTTGCGATGGGTTCCCACCGGTAACCCGCTCCCCGGCTTGGATATGGGCCGGAGGAGCCCTACTTTGCCCGCAGGCGCTGGCCCTGAGAAACTGGTGCCCTGGCGGTGGCGGTGTCTCTCCGTTACGGTTGGACTGTTGCCTTCAATCGGGACTTGGTTGTTGGGAGACAGTCGTCCCCTTCACTGACGGATTTGGCAAATTATGGCGACTCCTAGCCTTGCCGGGATCCGAAAGGCCCCTGCCCTGGTGCTGACTGTTCCTTGTACACTGCTCCAGACCGCCGGGTCACCACCCATCCGCGGTCCTTCCAGCAACCTCCGAGCAGTCACCCCTGCGGACAATCACCGCCGTCTGCTGACCTTGCTGTCTCTCAGCCCGGGGCACACACCCGGACCAACTTCAGGCTTTACTACTCTCACTTTTCACTTTACTTCAACTTCTCTCCTAAGCTCCTCTACCACTTCACTTCCTTCTACTTTCACTTCCTTAACTGTTCTGCCTGGTTCTTCCCGCCTCCAGAGCTGTGAACTCCTCGGTGGGCGGAGCCAACCGCCTGGCCCACCCCCTGGTGTGGACACCAGCTCCTGGAGGAAGGCAACAAGGATTTTAGGGTTAGCTTAGGTGTTCCTAACTGGGGTGTAGGGTGTGGTGGTGTGATGACCTGTGACCCCTGGCTTGCCCAGGGCGTCACAACTGTATCAATAAACTTTTGTCAAAACCAAATATCAGTATCACAAACAAAACAAAATTATTTAAAATATGATATACCAAAAAGAGAAAAAAACCTGAAATAAAAACACACATATATTAAATCTGCAACATCAGAAACTCACCAAACAGGCAAATAACTGCCCTAATATTTAATAATGATTTCCTGCTCAGAATACATTATTATTCTGGATATCTTACAGCTATAATGTATATTTTCTATCACATGTTTTGCAGAGATAATAAGATTCAATATATTTTTTAAAGAAATCTAAACTTTTTATTGCACTATTATTTGCTGTTGTACATTATACTGTGTGCATCCTTCCTTTCCAGAACCCTCTCTGGAGGAAAGCACCATCGTTTAGGCAATAACAATGTATTCCCTTCTTCCTCGGATTTATTTTTGGACATTTTCCTCTGCCTGAGCTTCCTAGCAACTAATTGCCTTAACTTCCTAGCTGTTTTAATGAGCAGATGTGCAGGGACAAGTCTCCTCCCCGCCAGGTACTATCGGCAGTCCTAGGTATGCTGCTACACGGGGTATTGAAATCCTCAAATATTCCGGTGATGAAAGTGCACTATGCCAACAACCAATCAGCGCCAGGTGACGACTGACGCAGGACACTCACCCATCCTCATTGGTGATGGAGGAGATTTTACATTTTGGGAACACCTGTGATTTAGTGTATAAATAACCAGGTGCGGAGATTTCTTTACCTGATTCTCCTCCTCTTCTCTTTTTTCTTGCAGCGGACGCTCAGGTATGAAGAATAATACCTTTTTTTCACTTTTTCTTACATAATCTTCTTAGTTAGCCCTATTTCATCCTGCATACATTTTACGCAGGTGGATCAGCATTATGGCAATCATTTACTCTATGGTAGATGAGGATGACGGGTATAGTGTTTGTAATACTTTTAGATTGTTTGAAAGTTTCTTCAGCGCTGAATCCTGATTGGCCAATATAAGGATTTGCTCATTCTATCCTCTATTCTCTCTTCTAGCCTCTCATCTTTATCATGCCTACCCAGTTGGAAGGTGCCATGGACACTATGATCAGGATCTTTCATCATTATTCTGGCAAAGAAGGTGACAAGTACAAGCTGAACAAAGGAGAACTCAAGCAACTCCTGCAGAGCGAGCTGACAGACTTCCTTGCTGTAAGTTCACAGAGACGAATGCTCATGGCAATGTAAGATTTAGGCTCCTTTCACATGTCTGACGCTCACAATGTCCAGACTGGGCATAGGTTTCCTGATACAAACACAACAGCATCAAAGGCAAATATGAGGCTGTTGAATTTGGGTCAGGAGGTTTGGGGATGGTCCACACATTGTGGTTCATATTCGCATCCCCAATGGTGGACATGGGAAACCCGTAGGCTGAGTTGACATTTGATATCATGGATATCAGAGCCAGAGAAATTTCTTGGCAAAAGCAAATGAGTTGACATATGGTCTGTTAATTCTGGCCTTTGTGCTACGGAATCTAATGGAGGACTTGGTCCTATTGTTCGCGTTGTGATTGTTCTTTTCTGTCCGTTCCATCAGTTCTTATGCTGGATAGGTGCAGGTTCTGGTCCAATTGACTGATCCCAATGTTTTATACAATATTGGAATCTGTCCCTCCACTAATGTCTGGGAATAAATGTTGTAAAAGCAAGATGGCAACTGTTGAATTTTTTCAGTTTTGACATCCATTCTCAACCATTGACCATTGAGTTGCATGAGACTAAAAAAAAATGAGTCTGATGCAACATGTTATATATGTGAACTCAGCCTTATAGAGGACCTTTCACGTGATTTTATTTTTTAAACTACCGTAAGTACCTCCACGCAATTGTCATTGTTCTACTGACTCTGAATACTCCTATTTTTTTCTGTGCCGCTTTGTTCCAAAATTATTTCTTCCCTGGTAATAAAGCTGAAAATGTTCCTTTTAATAACTAGGCGTATACCACAGAATGTCTGTCGTACAGGAGAAAAAGCAAAAGCGCAAAGAATATCTCCGTGGTGTATGCCCAGATGGTTAAAGGGAAAGGTTGAATCTATATCTATGGAGAGAGGCAGTTGGAGGAGGCAATCAGTTTAACTTGAAAAAATCTAGAGGAAGGTGAGATGACAGTGTATTAAATCTGTCACAGTGGTAAAATATGGATCATCTTGGGCTCAGATAGATAGAGGTGGGCTTACAATTGGTTCAAACTGCAGCCGCACTGCAACCCAGGAGGTGAGGGCACCACTTCTACCTCCAAAGCTGGTGGAATTGTGCATTATGATTAGCTAATGGATGATGCCCAATATCTGATTAGTAGGGGTGTGATCCCTGTGATCCCCAATGTCTGATCAGTGGGGGTGTGATCACTGTGATTCCCAATATCTGGTCAGTGGGGGTGTGATCACTGTGATCCTCAATATCTGATTAGTAAGGGTGCAATCACTGTGATCCCCAATATCTGATCAGTGGGGGTGCGATCACTGTGATCCCTCTGGACATGCTGCCAATATCTGATCAGTGGGGGTGCGATCACTGTGAGCCCCAATATCTGGTCAGTGGGGGTGTGATCACTGTGATCCCCAATATCTGATTAGTAAGGGTGCAATCCCTGTGATCCCCAATATCTGATCAGTGGGGGTGCGATCACTGTGATCCTCTGGACATGCTGCCAGTACTTGGATCAGTGGGGGTGCGATCACTGAAATCCCTCTGGACATGCTGCCAGTACTTGGATTACTCGGGGTGGACGTACAATTGGTTCAAACTGCAGCCGCACTGCAACCCAGGAGTGAGGGCATCACTTCTACCTCTAAAGCTGGTGGAATTGTGCATTATGATGAGCTAATGGATGATGCCCAATATCTGATAGTAGGGGTGTGATCCCTGTGATGCCCAATGTCTGATCAGTGGGGGTGTGATCACTGTGATCCCCAATATCTGAACATGCTGCCAGTACTTGGATTAGTCGGGGTGGACTTACAATTGGTTCAAACTGCAGGGGTGCGATCACTACTATCCCTCTGGACTTGCTGCCAGTACTTGGATTAGTGGGGGTGCGATCACTGAAATCTCTCTGGACATGCTGCCAATATCTGATCAGTGGGGGTGCGATCACTGAAATCCCTCTGGACATGCTGCCAATATCTGATCAGTGGGGGTGTGATCACCCTAAACCCTGTGGAATGTTGACAATATCTGATCAGTGGTGGGGAGGTGCGATCACTGTGCTCACACTGCACATGCTGTCAATAGTTGATCAGTGGGGGTACGGTCATTGTGATCCTTCTGGACATGCTGCCATGATTGGATCGGTGGGGGTGCAATCACTGTGATCCCTCTGCACATGCTGCCATTATTGCATAAGTGGGGGTGCGATCACTGTGATCCTTCTCAATCACTAGCATGTTAGTGACAGCCGTTCATAGAAAATTCCGTGCATCTTGGTCTCCTTTCTCCATTGGATACAAAGCAGTCTCAGTTGATCATCATAATGGATGAGCTAGTGCTCCCAAATGGAGATTTGTATTAGCTCACAATGTGCCTTGATGGCTTCTTGCTGGGACTTGTGGTTTCACCCCAGTTGTAGACTTACAGTTTGGCGATAATTGGAAGGCTATATATATGTATGTATGTATATTGCAGGTAGAGCTTAGTTCATCACAATACAATTCTAATAAGGCTGCGGTAGCAACACCAATCCTCAGACTAGTTGTCTGCCCAAAATCTTTTGTGTCACCACTTGTCCGTGACTTGCTGTCTTGCAATTATTTTAGTGATTGTGATTTTCCTGTAAATAAAAAAAAGCAAAACCGCAGATAATTGCATTGAAGCCTATGGCAAGCGAGTCGTGTGTTGTATCCAGCAACGGAGAATTGAACACATTTGGAAACATTTGTCACTATGTGTCGCAGGTGTGGTGGATCATAAGTCATAATACGACCCCAGAGGGAATCCTTGGAGGTGACAATGTAGTGTCACTTGACACATGTAGCCCCAGTTTTATCACCATGTTTACTGCAATGTTTGTATTGAGTCGTTGGGTCAGTTTTGTCAGTGAAAAGTATTCTATAGGGTTTGTAGTGGAATTCTAGGGTTGGAAAAAGAAAAGAGCGAGATTTTGTATTTGACTGGGAAATGTCCTGGTGGTTTATTTCAATATTCTTTTATATAAGTATTTGCATGTGGATTTTAGATTTAGGAGGCGGAAGGCTCAGACTGTGCCCGACATCCCGGCAGGACTGGCTTTGCATAGCGCTGTTTGTCTTCATCTGCACTTCTCACCTAACACAGCACTGTCAGAGAATGCAAATCCCCCGGATTAGATCTTTATATGCAATGCTAGGGAGGTTTGAATACGCTTTATATTACAATAGCCAGGTATTTGAGAATAATCCTCAGCTGCTTCAGAGCCTCTTGGGAAGCAAAGTGGTCAATTACCTGGCAGCAGAAAGATTATTTCTATAGAAGATACAATTCAGAGAAGTGAATGATGTCCGAATAGAAGCGCGCTGTACTTTGCTTGTAGCATCTTGTGCCTACGTTTACCAAATAATCACATTTCTATTGATCTCTTGATAGCACTTTCCATTACTCACTGGTCTTGGTCGTGTTTCTGACTCCGTATGTTGGACCCATGAGTCATTCTCACCAGTGGCTCATTCATTATCTAATTGACGTGAATTGATTACACCACAAATGTATTCTCTTTTATTATGTTGTGGAAGTAAATGACTGCGGTGCAGAGCAGAAATGGTGATGGCGGTTTTATTAGAGAATTGTACTTTCCTACATTATATTGTATGTACATGATGGAAAATGAAATTCTCCAATTAAAGTGAATCTGTCACCAGATTTTTGCCACCTAATCTGAGAGTAGCATAACGTATGGGCAAAGATCCTGTTTCCAGTGATGTGTCACTTACTGGGCTGCTTAGTGTAGTATTGATAAAATCACAGTTTAATCAGGAGTAGATTATCATTACAGGACTACTTGTCCTGCTGCAGGTAGTCCAGCATATTCATGAGCTCTGTATAACTGCTAGATATGCAGCAGAGAAAACATTGATTTTATCAAAATGACAGAAAACAGCTCAGTAAGTGACACATCGCTGGACTCAAGGTCTCTTTCTCTACATTATGCTGCTCTCAGATGGGGAAGCAAAAACCTGGTGACAGATTCCCTTTAAAGAATAACTAATTTGATAAAAATAAACCTTATTAAATTAGGAGAGAGTAGCATACTATCATGAGTACAATGAGCCAATGTTTGTAAGGCTGGGTTCCCATGTCCATATCTTCTCCATCCAAGAAAAAAATGGTTCAAATATGCTAATCAGACTCTTAAGGGGGCTTTACACGCTGCGATATCGTTAGTGAATTATCGTTGGGGTCACGGTGTTTGTGACGCACATCCGGCTTCATTAACGAGATCGCAGTGTGTGATACCTACGAACGACCTTAAAGTATCGCAAAAGTGGTCAAAATTTGCCATGGAGAGGTTGTCCTGAAACCAAAAATTGTTGTCTGATTTTTAGCGATGTTGTTCCTCGCTCTTGCGGCACCACATATCGCTGAGTGTGACACCGCAGGAGCATCGAACATCTCCTTACCTGCGTCCACCGGCAATGAGGAAGGAAGGAGGTGGGCGGGATGTTACAGCCGCTCATCTCCGCCCCTCCGCTTCTATTGGACGTCTGCCGTGTGAAGAAAGTAAGGAGAAAGAGAAAGGAAAGGAGAAAGAAGGCGGTTCGCCGGCCAGAGCGACGTCGCAGGGCAGGTAAGTCCGTGTGACGGTGACTAACGAGGTTGTGCGCCACAGGCAGCGATTTGCCCGTGTCGCACAACCGACGGGGGTGGGTACGATCGCTTGCAATCTCACTAGCGAGATCGCAGCGTGTAAAGTACCCTTTAGAGTTTACATTGGGATCCATTTTTCTTAGAGCATTTTAAAGAAATATAAAAGTTTCTCCATTTTGTAAATATCAGACCTCAGTTGGATGTTGGCCAATTTTTATTGGGTTTTTTTTATGGACTCACAGACTTGAATGGCCGAGTGCTATCCGATTCTACGAGTAAAATCGTGCATGCTGAAATCTTTTTCCATGGGCTGCTCTGTCTGAGGAAAACAATCTGACATGTGCACAGCCTCCTTGAATAATATTTGTATGAGTGCAATCTGATGTTGTGACGGATCACTCTCAGACTGGAAATATGATCGTCTGCAGGGCTGACTCCTGGTTTTTGTGGGCCCTGGGCGCAGAGTCTCAATGGACACATATAGATATGCACAGATACATACACATACAGGCATACGTACACATACTTATTTAAAGAGAAATTAAATCTAGACACAGTCATACACTGACATACATAGATACACATCATACATACACACACAAACAAATTAGAGATATTTCAATTATTGGGAAGCCGACAACAGCCTCATTCACCTCCCTGCTTGTCTCCATCCAGCTCCTCCTGGGCATGTGTCTGTGCCACGCTGATTGGTGGCAGTCACTAACAGACATTGCTGCACATAGAGCACACTGACATTGCTGTGTATACATCACAAGAGAGGCTGAGGACATACACATTACTGGGGGGCATACATATTACTGAGGAAAGGGGTATACAGCAATTGGGGGCATACAGCTCTAGAGGGGGCAGTGGCTCTGGAGTGGGGGGACAAACAGCTCTGAGGTGGGGGGTGACATGCAGCTCTGGGGGTATACAGCTCTGGGGTGGGGGGGACATACAGCTCTGGGGGGTATACAGCACTGAGGTGGGGGGACATAGAGCTCTGTGGGGGTATACAGCATCGGGGTAGAGGGGACATACAACTCTGGGGGTATAGTAGTATGCAGCCCCCATATTCCTCTATATAGTGTTATGAAGCTGCCATAGTCATCCATATAGTATTATGTAGCCCCCATGTAGTATAATCTAGCCCCCTTATGGCATTATGCAGCCCCATATAGCACTACGCAGCCCCCATATGGCACTACGCAGCCCCCATATGGCACTACGCAGCCCCCATACGGCACTACGCAGCCCCAATACGGCACTATGCAGCCCCCATATGGCACTACGCAGCCCCCATATAGCACTACGCAGCCCCCATATGGCACTATGCAGCCTCCATATGGTACTATGCAGCCCCCATATGGCACTATGCAACCCCCATATGGCACTATGCAACCCCCATATGGCACTATGCAACCCCCATATGGCACTATGCAACCCCCATATAACATTAAGCAGCCCCCATATAGGACATGGCAGACCCAGATAGCATTAGGCACTGTTATGATTCAGTGACTCAAGAGGATCAGAAAATAGACAAAAAACTCGGAAACCAAAAAAATAACCAGAGTGGTTGGAACCTTAAAGGACTGCAGACCTAATACTGACACACAACTAGAAGTAGCCTTGGGGCGTGCCTATGATGACCTGGTCGCCTTCATTCAGCCGGAGAACTAAATATTCTTACAGAGAGAAATATTAGAAAAGCTAATCTGTCTTGGAGCAGTCCCCAAAGATATAGATAGCCCCCCACATATAAAGACCACGTTGATATAGGAAAACACAATACGTAGCTAGAAAACAGATTCAGCTGAGATGAGGTTCAAACTATCTGCACTGACTGCAGCCGTAAAAACCCTAGTAACTTCCAGCACACCTGATATGGAAAAATACTGAGCCTACACAGGCTCTCCCCCACTATATCAGTACTCTGGTGTTACTGGGATCCAAGAAAAACACTGATATAGAGGAGGGACTGAATTTTGTACCAAGCATGACAAAACACAATACATAGTAGAACATGGAGCAAGGTACACAGATACTCCCAGCAGGGAATGATCCAATTCCATCAAGAACTCCACACAGGCAAAATAACAAGAAAGTGGAAACCATAAGCAGAGGTACAAAGGCCAACTTATCTGAGAGGAGTTCTGGTAGACACAGAGAAAAGGGCTTGTTTCAGAATGTCCTTAGCACACAGGAGATACATTGAGCACCAGCAAGGAACAGGAGGAAACTACTCAGTTATATAGGCCCAATCCAAATGTCCTGATTGCCAATCCTCCTCAGCTGTCTGATTCCCATTCAGCAAGTCAACTGCACTACCAGCACTGACCACAAGAGGGAGCCCCAAACTGGAATCTAATTCAAATGTATTCACAACAAGGCACCCTCATGTAGTATACAGCCCGCATATAGCACAATGTAGACTCAGATAGCATTAGGCATCTTCATGTAGTATACAGCCCCCATATAGCACAGTGCAGACCCAGATAGCCTTAGGCTCCCCCATGTAGTATACAGCCTCCATATAGCACAGTGCAGAATCAGATAGCATTAGGCTCCCTCATGTAGTATACAGCCCCCATATAGCACGGTGCTCATTAGGCACCCTCAGGTAGTATACAGCCCGCGTATAGCACAATGCAGACCCATATAGCATTAGGCACCTTCATGGAATATACAGCCACCATATAACACAGTGCAGACCCGGATAGCATTAGGCATCTTCATGTAGTATACAGCCCCCATATAGCACGGTGCTCATTAGGCACCCTCATGTAGTATACAGCCCGCGTATAGCACAATGCAGACGCAGGTAGCATTAGGCACCCTCATGTAGTATACAGCCCACATATAGCACAATGCGGACCCAGATAGCATTAGGCACCTTCATGTAATATACAGCCCGTATATAGCACAATGCAGGCCCAGATAGCATTAGGCATCCTCATGTAGTATGCAGCATGTATATAGCACAATGCAGACCTAGATAGCATTAGGCACCCTCATGTAGTATACAGTCCCCATATCATTTAATGCACCCCCATGGTCGTCTGGCCACAGTGATTGAATAGATACTTTTCCTCGTTCCCCTGCTGCTCCGATCTCCTCAACGTGTCTGCTGTTGTCGCTCTGACCTCACTGCAGGCGCACAGTGTTAACGTCACCGTGCTCCGCTGCTGAGCTGTCAGAGCGCCAACAGACACAGAGGGAGAATGATGAGAGAGGGAGCGCGCCACTCCATCACATCATTGCTTTCAATTGTATCGGCAACTGCAATGCTGATACAATTGAAAGTGCGATCCTCGGCGGGGGAAGTGGCCTGTGACAACGTCGGCACCGGGCCCCCCTGAGTGTAGCGGTGGTGTGGCTTGCCACTGCGAGTGGGTCCCCCGGCAGCCCAGGACTCCGGCACTTGACCGGGTTTGCCGGGTGCTGACGCCGGCCCTGATCGTCTGCATGAGCCCTTATAGACAGCTATACAGGAAAGACAGGATTGCCCATGATGTCAACTGTGTGAGCAGGGAATGTGGTGGAATGAAAAAATAAATTCCATATTTTTGGTTTATTAAATGCACTGGATTATAAGATGCACCCCAAATTTAGAGGGGAAAAAAGGTCGCGGTCACTTGGTGGAGTGGGGTCACAGGAGGCAGGGGCGGTAGTGGAGCCGATCAATGCTGTGGGCGGTGCGGCCAGTGGGTGTCCCAGATGGTGTGAGGTAGGCAAATTCCAGAAACTGTCAGTGGTGTGGGCTTCAAAGAAATGGCATCAAGACTCGGCGCATGAGCAGATTGAGCAATCAGCACAATGACATGCTGAGATCTCATCTGCGCACGCGCCACCTCCGGGCACCATTTTCCTTAAGTCCGCTGCTGAGAGATCAATCTGTGCATGCGCTGACTTCGAGCGCCATTATTTGAAGCCCACACGCGACATCTTCAGGATACCCCTACCTCACAGCTCAGCAGCCTACAGCACCGCAGCACAGCGCCTCGCAGCTTCCAGCACAGTGCCCCGCATCCTCCAGTACAGTGCCGCGCAGCCCCCAGCACAGCGCCCCGCAGCCCCAGCACAGTGCTCCGCAGCCCCCAGCACAGTGCCCTGCAGCCCCCAGCACAGCACCCCAGCATTGTCCCTACCTCCTGCTTCTCCTCTCCACCACCTCCCGGTAAGGTGCATTCAAATTTTAAGACGCCCATGTCATTTTTCTCCCCAATGTTTTTTTAAGAAAACTGCGTCTTATTATCCAAAAAATATGGTACATAGAAACTAGTACTTGCCCGTAATGCGGGCTTTACACGAGACGACTGATCGTGCGATGCATCATCGGGGTCACGGTTTTTCGTGACGCACATCCGGCATCGTACACGATGTTGTCTCGTGTGAAACCTCTGAGCGACGCAGTATCGCTCACAAATCGTTAGTCGTGTACTCGTCGCTCAGTTTCATAATATCGTTTATTTTTCCTGCAGCAGGTTGTTCATCGTTCCCTTGGCAGCACACGGCGCTCCGTGTGACACCCCGGGAATGATGAACACAGCTTACCTGTTCCCCGCGGCACCCAGCGGCAGTGCGGAAGGAAAGAGGTGGGCGGGATGTTTACATCCCGCTCATCTTCGACCCTCTGCTTCTATTGGCCGGCTGCCGTGTGACGTCGCTGTGACGCCGAACGTCCCTCCCACTCCAGGAAGTGGACGTTCGTCGCCCACAGCGAGGTCGTCCGGAAGGTAAGCACATGTGACGGGGGTTAAACGAGTTTGTGCGCCACGGGCAGCGATTTGCCCGTGACGCAAAAACGACGGGGGCGGGTACGATTGATCGTGCTATCGCACGATCAGTCGTCTCGTGTAAAGCAGGCTTAAGTCTTCATTTACACCTCAGCCTTTCTTGTACAAATGCTATTTGTGCTTTACGCGGATAGCACTCGTACCTGTTTTGTTTTTTTTGTTTTTTTACTGACCAGACCTTACGGAAAAATCATGGAGACATATCCTACACTGATCTATGCGTTGGATTAAAATCAGTTGTGCTTGTCTATAGGTCTTTGAAGAAATTAGACAGCACTCAGACGCCATTCGACTGCTGTTCATTTTTCACGGAATGCTAGATAACAGAAGATAGTTTTGGGGGGGGTTTCTAATTCGAAAAAAACTAATGAAACTTTGACCAATCTGTCATGGTAAAAACTAACATTACTAAACTCTGATGAAATTTGGCCCCCTCGAAAAAACATGGAGGAAACGTGGATCAAGGTTCTCATACGAAAAAATCAGTGACATGAAGGACACCTACAGCTTTGCCTATACCTGTGCTGGAGGATCAATTGCAGATCCCCCTATTTGTTTTTTTTCAGCACAACATAATGCACTATATTGTTCCAATACAGTGACACACACCACAAGGGAAACCCAAAACCCCATTACATTCAGAGATTTGTCATATACTGCTGGTGTTCAGCATGTAAGTGGCGTGACACTAGTGTTTCAGGGGTTGTCCAAGTTAGGCACAAAAGTCTGCAGTCATTCAGTGTGACATTCAGACATGTGAACCCTCACTGTGCACATCATGTACACTCAGAATTCTTCAGTGTAGGCCCCAGGAGCCAGCGTCATGTGCCCGTAAGTATACGATATGCATACTGCCAGCCACATTCTGACTATACTTGCGCGGCGTAGCTCAATACAAGTAAATACGAACTCGGCCTCACACGACTAGTTGGAAAGTGACCAGACGTATGCATAGTGCACACTTGAGGTCACATGACTGAATGATCTCACCACCGGCATGAAAGAATCCTGACAGCGCGCACTGACTGCAGACTTTCATGCCCAACCTGGACAACTCCTTAAATCTCTTTGCTGTTTGTTCTACTCCTATGATGGAATTAATTAATGAGCAGTGAACAAAGCCTATTTATTGCTAGTCATTTTTTTTCCTGCAGTTCTGATGTCACGTGCATCCATATGACTGCAGCCAAGTGGTTGCACATGAATGTATGGCACGTGATCCTTGCAGTACTGTAAATATTTTCGGGAACCAATGGAGTAGCATGGGATGTATATGGAACATGTCACAATGCTGCTACTTATACTGGTGTTATGACTGTATAGGTCCTAGTACAACAATAAAACTTAGATCTGTTTTGTAATAATCCAATGTGTGAGCGGTGAGAAATCAAGGTTTAGAGCCACATGCAAATAAGCCTGGAAGTGAACAGGTAGCCAGAATTGAATTATATACCGTAAATCTAATAACGATAAATTGGAAAAATTATTACAGAATTTCTCAATCAGTATTTTTTTTTCGCTTTTAGTGTCAAAAAGATCCACAACTAGTTGACAAGATCATGAACGACCTGGACTCCAACAAAGATAACGAAGTTGACTTTAATGAATTCGTGGTACTGGTGGCAGCTCTGACCGTGGCATGTAATGACTTCTTTGAAGAGCAGCTGAGAAAAAAAGGAAAATAAATATTATTTGATTTTTACCATGATGAATCACAAAGGCAGCATTTGTTCAAGTGTAACATTAGAAAGTATCAGCATTGTGGATATAACGTATCAATAACTGTTACATAATAAATAATGGAGAAAGTCATTTTTGTCTTTGCAGTTAATTCATTAGTCTATTTCAGTGACATGTCATTGTGCTGAAACGTGGGTACACAAGCTATCATGATTATAGGCAAATTTAGTAAAATTATTCTATCCACCATCACTTATTTTTAAAAGGCACATTCACCAGGGCCATATTTGCCACTATGCACTGGAGGGCCAGTGCCTGGGGCGGCGCCTTCCAGGGGGCGGCGCCAAGACCAAAACAAAAAAAAATAATATATATATATATATATATATATATATATATATTTTTTTTTAAAAATCTTCCTCCCTCCTCCAAATTCTTTATTAAATCCAGTATCTTTTTGGAGGAGGGAGGGGGCGCCGAAGTAATTTATATTCGTGCCTATAAGACATGCGAATATAAATGGAACTGTGCGCGCGTCGGCACTTCCGGGGTCAACGGCACTCCAATCAGCTCCCTTCCCCCGACATGCAGCCGTGCGCTCACAGCAGCGTGAGGCAGCGTGGCGCAGAGGAGAATGGGAAATGATGCAGCCGCCGAGGATGGGAGATGCAGGTGCCGCCGAGGACGGGAGATGCAGGCGCCTTTCACCTAAACTATTTAGCAATCTAAGTTTTGTGGTGTAATTATATTGCAAACATATGGCGATCTAAACAAATTCTGTATTTTTAAAATGTATTTACAGAAAACCCATTTCATGAAGCAGATTATCCCAGGTGTATGGAGTAATACTGCTTAAAATGTCACAAAACATTTGCACACCTCATGCTTGCTCTAAAATTTTTCACCTCAACATTTTGTGCTTAAGAAGATTCATCAGAATATTTGGGTGTACATTTTGACAGAGCGTTACTGACTGGATTATGGCATACTAGCAGTTTTGGGAACCATAAATTAGTGGGCATGATTGGCTTAGTTAGGGGGCATACCACCTGCCTTAGGTGTGATTGGCTCAATTGGTGGGTGTGGCCCAGTTTTTTCTTCTATACACTATATTGAGGAGCCAGCCTGCTTATCATTGGTTGTCGTACCTGTCATCTGTGTACTGATATTACCTGATTGCAGTACACCGCTTGTCGGGTTTGTAGCCTTGGTCGATGGATGTACTTTTCTTGCAGTGTCTGGAGTGAGTGGGCATAGTGACTAGCTTAGTGAGTAAGCGTGACCAGCTTAGTGGGCACAGCCCGTCATCTCCTGGGCACTAAGGTGGACTGGCCACTTTTCGGGGCATGATCACTCACAGTGTCGAGGAACTGAGTCAGTCAGTTGGTGTGGACGTGATGGCGACCAGGTATAGTCAGTCGATGGAAAACGACCTGCCAAAAAGCACTCACTAACCAGTTAGAGCATGCAGAAGGAATGTCAAGCCACACCCACCAAAGTGGGGGGGGGTCACACCCACCAACTAAGCTGGTCACACCCACTAACTTCCGGTCCTTAATACTGCAAGTATGCTCTGAATTACATTTCTTATACTAGCAAACACCAAGTGAAAGATGAGCCAAATTCAATAAGATGACCACACCTTTTAAAGGTAACCTGATAGGTGAAGTGTTATTCAATCAACAGGCTGGCAAACAGGCAAAAAGGAGCGCTCCTTGAGAAAGCTACTGCGAAACACGTGTCGGAGTGTGAGGGTCACGGCAGGACAATATTTTCAGGTGATGTAATCTATTATTGCTATATTTTTTCGTGCCTGTTTGCCAGCCTGTTGATTGAATAACACTTCTTCCCTCCTTCGTCCTGGCTTGACTGCCTGTGCATGGCATGTATTGTGCTTTGTGAACACACCTACCTATTCACCTTATTTTTTTGGTGACTTTCACATTGTGTACTTAGTCCCACCTTTTTGATGGTGTCCCGTTAGGGGGTGGGACCTACACCAGAAAAGTCATTGGTACATGCTATGCACTAGTAGTTTTTGAGTTGGGACCATGGAGGGGTATTAATTGGTTTCACTATGTTACCAATGGAACATGTTTTTGCTGCGCTCTGAGTTTTGCACATGGTGACTTATTACATATACAGTGCTGGCCAAAAGTATTGGCACCCCTGCATTTCTGTCAGATAATACTCTGTTTTTTCCTGAAAATGATTGTAATCACACATTTTTTGGTATTATTATCTTCATTTATTTTGCTTGCAATGAAAAATCACAAAAAAGAATGAACCAAAAATCAAATCATTGATCATTTCACATAAAACCCCAAAAATGGCCCAGATAAAAGTATTGGCACCCTCAGCCTAGTACTTGGTTGCACAACCTTTAGCCAAAATAACTGCGAACAACCGCTTCCAGTAACCATCAATGAGTTTCTTACAATGCTCTGCAGGAATTTTAGACCATTCTTCTTTCGCAAACTGCTCCAGATCCCTGAGATTGGAAGGGTGCCTTCTCCAAACTGCCATTTTGAGATCTCTCCACAGGTTTTCTATGGGATTCAGGTCTGGACTCATTGCTGGCCACTTTAGAAGTCTCCAGTGCTTTCTCTCAAACCATTTTCTAGTGCTTTTTGAAGTGTGGTTTTGGGTCATTGTCGTGCTGGAAGACCCATGACCTCTGAGGGAGACCCAGCTTTCTCACACTGGGCCCTACATTATGCTGCAAAATTTGTTGGTAGTCTTCAGACTTCATAATGCCATGCACATGGTCAAGCAGTCTAGTGCCAGAGGCAGCAAAGCAACCCCAAAACATAAGGTAACCTCCGCCATGTTTGACTGTAGAGACTGTGTTCTTTTCTTTGAATGCCTCTTTTTTTTTCCTGTAAACTCTATGTTGATGCCTTTTCCCAAAAACCTCTACTTTTGTCTCATCTGACCAGAGAACATTCTTCCAAAACGTTTTAAGCTTTCTCTAGTAAGTTTTGGCAAACTCCAGCCTGGCTTTTTGGGAAAAAGCATCAACATAGAGTTTAAAGGAAAAAAAAGAGACATTCAAAGAAAAGAACACGGTCCCTACAGTCAAACATGGCGGAGGTTCCCTGATGTTTTGGGGTTGCTTTGCTGCCTCTGGCACTGGACTGCTTGACCGTGTGCATGGCATTATGAAGTCTGAAGACTACCAACAAATTTTGCAGCATAATGTAGGGCCCAGTGTGAGAAAGCTGGGTCTTCCTCAGAGGTCATGGGTCTTCCAGCAGGACAATGACCCAAAACACACTTCAAAAAGCACTAGAAAATGGTTTGAGAGAAAGCACTGGAGACTTCTAAAGTGGCCAGCAATGAGTCCAGACCTGAATCCCATAGAACACCTGTGGAGAGATCTCAAAATGGTAGTTTGGAGAAGGCACCCATCAAATCTCAGGGATCTGGAGCAGTTTGCCAAAGAAAAATGGTCTAAAATTCCATCAGAGCATTGTAAGAAACTCCTTAATGGTTACTGGAAGCGGTTGTTCGCAGTTATTTTGGCTAAAGGTTGTGCAACCAAGTATTAGGCTGAGGGTGCCAATACTTTTGTCTGGGCCATTTTTGGAGTTTTATGTGAAATGATCAATGATTTGATTTTTGGTTCATTCTTTTTTGTGGTTTTTCATTGCAACCAAAAAAAATGAAGATAATAATACCAAAAAATGTGTGATTGCAATCATTTTCAGGAAGAATCAGAGTATTATCTGACAGAATTGCAGGGGTGCCAATACTTTTGGCCAGCACTGTATGTACTGCTTCAGGGTGGGGATCCACCTGGATGGCAATTAATTACTTATATAAAGGGTACATAGTGTGCAATACTTGTCTATGGGTTGCAGCAATGCATTTAGTTTCTTTAATAAACCCAGAGTTATGCTGGCACAGGTGTATACTCTCTAACCTATAAAAAATAGTGACTTTTGTTTGTCATAATTTTGATATTTATTGTGACTTATTTCAAATTTTCCTGTCTGTGTCCCTCTTTGTATTCGGTGCCTTTTGCTCGTTTTTAAATATTTTTAATGAATATTAATAAAGGTGTTTTTATTGTTTCTTTGCGTCACTCCTTCAATTTGGGCATCTACTGATGTCCATGGTTGTATTTAATCATGCTATATGGAGTGCTATTTGCTACTAAATAGGACATGAGGTTGCTAATGCTTTAAAAGCCACATGGAAAAGTAGTCAAATAGGTGGGTCCCCGCCGGCTTCTCTCCACCCTCTGTCAGTAACAGGTGTCTCCCTATACAAGCACGCAGGGATAGACCTGTCATTCATTGGTAGTTGCAGCGTTTTACTATCTTCCTTGGTGGGTCTCTGACCAAGGGTCACCCACTTTCGCAACTCAGTCACTTTAGGGTCAGACTGCTGCATTTGTACCCATTCATATCTAGGGGATCCCAGTACTTTTGAGCACTGGAGGTCCTCTTCTGACTCTTAGGCAGCTCCCAGGGCTGTGGTGAAATGTCTGAATTCTGGAGTTTCATCTCCCTCCACCTCTTGAGTTGGTCACTCTTGAGTTACTTGGGACAGGGTGTCCGCATTGGTATTATCAGCCTTTGACCTGTATAGGATATTCTTTACTGGAACTTTGACATTTGGGCAACCCACCACTATTTAAGGTCCCCAAGCCTTGCATTTTCCAGTTGGGAGAGGGGATTGTTATCATTCCTCATGTGGACTTCTGACCCTGACAAGTACTCTGCGAACCTCTCCAACATGGCCGACACCAGGGCCAGTTAACTCTAGTTTAAAGGAGCTGTAGTTATCAGGGTTCTTCTGAGATTCGCTCAGAGATCATTTGCGCCTGTCCCTCCTGAACCTGGAGCAACACTGCTGTCAGACCATAAAGCCTTCCTTCCATGTACAGGACAAAGGTTTGAGAACATTCTACATATGCCAAGATGGAGTTATCAGTCAGTTATTGAGCTCTTCAGGGCCTGGAATACCTCCTTCTGTCATGGACCCCACTGGATAGACTGGCTTTCAGCACCTCTGACTGTCCCCCTTAATAATTCATTAATGTAGCTGCGGTCTTAGCAAAGTCTTTTATAAACCATGGATATTATCTGTATAGGCCTAGGAAGGCTCCAAATTGTCTCAGCGTTGTAGGCGTAGGCCATTTTGTACAATAGCCATCTTCTCCTTTGTGGGATACACTCCTGCTCTAGAGACTGTATGCCTCAGGTACTGGATTTTTTATGGAACAGATGACATTTTCGGGGCTTAATCTTTAGCCCATGCTTCTGAAACCGCTCCAGTACCTGCCCAAATCTGAAGTGTACCTCCAGGCTCTGAGCAAAGATTATATTGTCGAGAGATATCAAGGTTTCCTTTAAACTTAAATCTCCTTGGCATCTCTCCATGAGGTGTTGGAACATTCTGTAGGTGTTGGTGAGCCCGAATAGCATTTGGTTGAACTCTAATAACCCCATAAGGAGTTTGAAAGCCGATCTTGTTCGTCCATAGGTACCTGCCAGTAACTGTGAGCCAGATCAAGAGAGGAGAAGTATTTTGCTTTACCCAGAGCAGACAGTGTATAGAATATGAGTCCTGGACCATACAGGCGTTCAGTCGTCGGTAGTCTACATAAAATCTTAACTTATCATTCTTCTTCCGGACTAGCACAATTGGTGCACCCAAGGACTCTGGCTCTCTGGAAGGATCTCAGTTATCAGCATAGTTGATGGCAGATCTTTGACTTCTTTGAACATGTGAGGCAGAAGCTGCCACTATCTCTCCCTGATAGGGTCAGTACTCCCCATTGGAATTTCATGTTGGATGGCCCTGGTGCAGCTGAAGTCGTCATCATGGCAGGTAAATATCGTTGACCCTTCCCATTTATTGAGAGGAAAACTCTGTCAGATTGGCTTCTATTTGTTATACCCTTTTGCCTAACCCTCTTGATGTTTCTGCTCAAAGTACACTTCCAAAGTCCATGGATCTCTCACCACCTCTGTCAGTTGGTTAGCATCCCTATTAGCCACAGGTGATTTTATTCTTTGTAGCAGGTTCCTACTCACCCATAAACATTGAGGTTTTTAAACCCAGAGAGAGGCTTCAGTTCAGTGTAGGTTCCCAGTAATATAGAGACCCAAAGGGCCACGTCTGCAGGCAAACAGGGCTCTTCCGACAATCAGCAAGCCAGGGAGAGGACTACCATTGCTTAGATATAGGAGTCAAACATTCATATAACAAGGTGCAGGAGAAAGGCGGAAACCACCAACCCGTTCAGGGAGAAGCTGCAGCCGGCTGCGGGCCCTGTTCATCATCCCGTTTGGTTTACCAGAGACTCCAGTGTATTGTGTCATAGTGAGTACACCAGTGCCTTTGGGCCGCGCACCGCGCCGCACCGCACCAGCATACGCCCGCACTCGCTCCCACGCCTCCACACCTACCCCCGGGCCCCCGGGACCATCACTCCCCTACCCACGGAGGGGTCAACACCAAGCTGCGCAACACCGTCCCCGGGAGGCCTAGTTAACGGCAGCGGTGGTGTCCATCTATTCACCACAACCCGTGGGTGGTGTCACGAACTTGCATCCCAAACCAAACCACCGCGTCCCCGGCCATGGAACTCCCCGTCAAGTCCCTGCGTGTAGCACCAACCCCCCTTGCAGAGCAACGTGACCCCCGGGTCCGTGAGGAGCTCGAGCCACCACCCACCGTACGAGCACGGATCCGAGCGGCTCGGCGGTCGCAGCCGAGCCCGCGGGGCGGTACAATAGCATCGGACCTGGTGAGATCTTCTGGCATTACATTAATTCGGGCCACTTCTCTTTTTTGGGTCCGTTACAAGCAGTCTTTACTCATGTTTAGGCACATCACCAGCACTTGTCCTTGATTTTTCAGAATGTTCATTATTCTGCTTGCGAGTGCGAGCAGGAGGGAACCCACTGGGCCGCAGCACAGGCTCAACCGTTAGTCTTCACCACTAGAGCCTCTAATGGAAGGATAGGCTCGTGCTGGAAGGTAGCCACCAGGTGTTTGCCCCAGGAGTCGGAGATATGATACTGACAGTCTCTGATGTGGTCAAGTGCAGCCGCAATGGCAGATGCAGACTGCATGGCTGAGCTCCATCAGATATGGAGGATTTGGCTGATATGACAGGGGCAGCAGGCAGGTACGGCAAGCACAGGTGGTATAGATGGATGCAGCAGGTAAGACAGGCTCGACTGGTATAGATAAGTGCAGCTAGTACAACAGTTACAGCGGATACTAGGATACAGGGACGTGTTAGCACAGACAGCAAAAGACTCAGCAAATGGAATGGGACCTGACACCTAATAAAGTGTCTATAACAATAGACCATATTTCCCAGGCACCTCCCATAGGGTTAGGTTATCTTAAATATCTTGTGCTTTTCAGCCATAGGTTAGGGCCCGCTGGCCCTTTAAGTATAGGTGCATGCGTACGCGTGCCCTAAGCATGATTCCAGGAGGACTGCATGACATGCGCAGGTCCTGGATCTAGTGGCTCGGACCGGGGACATGGAAGCCATCGCTGGGTGGCCAGGATAGTAAGTGTGCCAACGTCCCCTCCCGGGAAATGGAGCTGGACAGTACTGGGATGCCGCTAATGGAATTTAGATTCACTCCCTAGTCACATTAGGAGCACCTTCCCAGAGACCTTTACCAGCACTATTCCTTTTCATTCAAGGTTCTGTCCACATATATGTATTTTAATCCACACCTCCCCTCTCGATGGGGATGGGCAATTGATAAGCAGCCATCAGTTGTATGATCATCCCTTTTCTGGAGCAGGCCACCTGTAGGTAATGTCGTCAGAAGTACTCTTCAGGCATGGTAGTGTGACGCCCTGGCAAAACCAGGGTGTCACAGAGCCTGCAGACATCCAGCAAAGTGCAGGCCATTCTCCTCCTTGGTAACCTGATCCCACACCAGTGCAGCAGGACAGACACCCCCCCCCCCCAGTGTAAGAGCAAAACAGAGCAGCAGGGGAGGGGCTGGAGCAGAGTGTGTGGGGAGAGGGAGAGGAGTCCGGAGTTGTAGCTCCTACAGAAGCTTGCTCCAAATGGGCCGGGACAGGCTGTTAGTGAGGAAGGGACCTGAGGTGACCGGGGCAGGGTAGTGGCCCACCGGTATCGAAAGAGATCCCGGATCACTGCAAGGGAGTGGACCCCCCGTTCCCGGCCGAGGAGGAAAGAAAGAGAAAGAGTGGAGAAAGAGGCACCTGACTGCAGGGAAAGAACAGGGGTCTGCTGCACCGTGTGTGGGACTTAAACACCCTCTGTACCGAAGGCTGCGGACTCTGGCAGTTTCTAGTTTACCAGTGACTCTGTGTGGTTCAATTGTGAGTACTCCTGCACCACCCGGTCCAAGCCGAGGACTGCACCCGTTATTCCCCAAACCACCACTCCCAATTGGGCCCCGGGACTACAACTCCCCTACCCGTGGAGGGGATCCCACCTTGCTGCCCCCACACCATCAGTCCCGGGCACGGTCCCCAGAGGCAGCGGCGGTGCCACCACCTTATCACCGCAACCCACGGGTGGCGTCACGGACAATTTCCCCTACTTAATCCCCCTTTTATTGTGGAGCCTGGGATCACAGACCGGGTCGTGCCACCGTGATACTTACTGAAGTGACCCTTGGCCCGGATTTGAGTACCCCTATCCCTGGGTTACACAAAATGGTGTCACGAACAGGATTGAACCCATCTACTTACCGGTGGAAGTGCGCCTTGTCCCGTCCGTCAGCGGCGTCCCGCTGAGGAAAAACATCCCGAAGTCCGCCATCTTGGGCGCGAAAAATTCCCGCCACAGTCATCTTCCCCGAGAGAAAGGGCGCGAAGGTGAAGCCCCGCCCCCTGGAAACAGAGCGGCGCTGCAGAAAGAAAGCGGAGTGCCCCGAAAAGACCAAGGGGGGGCGGGTGAAGATTGCCTATCATGTAACCAGGACTGTAAAGAGCAGGGACACCAGGACTCTGCACCCGTCTGGTTCCTGGAAGCAGTAGCCGCAACCCAGATGACATCTCACCCGGCTCCGGCAGTCCGCCCGGCCGCAACGGTGATGACGTCGGCCCCGGCAGTCCACCCGGCCACAGCAGAGGCGACACCCGATTGGAAGTCTGCCCCAGATGCGGTGCCAGCCGCTCCCAGGTACCCGGTCCCGGCTGTGGAGCAGCCGGAGTGCACCTGCAGAGAGGAGGAGGCCAGTGAGAAATGGAGCCCTCGGCAGTTAGCGAGGCCGGTTGTAGCCGGTGCCGAGGGCATCCGAGTAGGCCTGGCTCTTACGCAGGAGGCGGAACACGGGACCCGTGCCCCATACTGGGAGTGGCGGCGGCAGCAGCGACGGTAGCGGAACATGGACGGCTACCTGCAAGTTAAAAAAAGTTGACTGTTTTATGGATTGTCACCCCTGTTGAATGTCCTCAAGTTCAGGAGGAGGTTATCTGCACCGCAGGTGGGGGTGGCAGAACAGTTTAAAGTTTTAGTAAACGTACCTCCTGATGTGGGAAGATGTATAGTTGTAATGTGTGCACTTTCTTTTTCCCGTTACAATAAATGTCGGCGCCCAGACAGCCCGAGGACGGGCTGTGTTTACCAAGGGGGTGTGTGTGACATCCAGCAAAGTGAAGGCCATTCTCCTCCTTGGTAACCTAATCCCACACCGGTGCAGCAGGACAGACACCCCCCCCAGTGTAAGAGCAAAACAGAGCAGCAGGGGAGGGGCTGGAGCAGAGTGTGTGGGGAGAGGGAGAGGAGAGGAGTCCGGAGTTGTAGCTCCCGGGCTGCTACAGAAGCTTGCTCCAAAAGGGCCGGGACAAGCTGTTAGTGAGGAAAGGACTTGAGGTGACCGGGGCAGGGTAGTGGCCCGATGGGATCGAAAGAGATCCCGGATCACTGCAGGGGAGTGGACTCCCCGTTCCCGGCCAAGGAGGAAAGAAAGAGAAAGAGTGGAGAAAGAGGCACCTGACTGCAGGGAAAGAACAGGGGTCTGCTGCACCGTTTGTGGGACTTAAACACCCTCTGTACCGAAGGCTGCGGACTCCGGCAGTTTTTAGTTTACCAGTGACTCTGTGTGGTTCAATTGTGAGTACTCCTGCACCACCTGGTCCAAGCCGAGGACTGCAGCCGTTATTCCCCAAACCACCACTCCCAATTGGGCCCTGGGACTACAACTCCCCTACCCGTGGAGTGGATCCCACCTTGCTGCCCCCACACCATCAGTCCCGGGCACGGTCCCCAGAGGCAGCGGCGGTGCCACCACCTTATCACCGCAACCCACGGGTGGCGTCACGGACAATTTCCGCTACTTAATCCCCCTTTTATTGTGGAGCCTGGGATCACAGACCGGGTCGCGCCACCGTGATACTTACTGAAGTGACCCTTGGCCCGGATCTGAGTACCCCTATCCCTGGGTTACACAGTAGTCTTTCGTGAGCCTATATCCATCAAACACCAGAAGTTTCTTCCATTAAACTCGGCCCACTTTGTGGTTCTCTCAGAAACTAGGTCTGCAGAGTTTTCTGCTTCCTCCCCAGCTATATCGAACCGCAAGGTGTGCGTTAGTATAAGAACACCAGCTCAGCTGTTTTTCTCAGTTTGGGCAACTTCTGGAGATGTATCCTCTTCCTCCGCAAGTCCAGCATTCAATTCCACTCTCCCCTGATCTGCAGGGTGGCCAATACTGCAGATCTCTCAAGGAAGGATAGTTCCTGTCTGTTCAATTCTCAAGCCCAGTCGGGCTCCACACTGAGCAGCTCAGAATTAGCTGCCCCATGGCTTCGGATCACACCTATCAGGACTGGCACCCCCCATTCTAAGACCCTGGCTTCAGCTTCGACTTCTAGAAAGATTAGAAAGATCATGATGGGGTTATACCGTAAGCATTAGTGATGAGCGAGTACTAAAAAGCTCGGGTGCTCGAGGCTCGGGCCGAGCATCCCAAGATACTCGTGTACTCGGCCTGAGCACCAAGCCCAATGTTATCCTATGGGAGACCCGAGTATTTTTCTGAAATGACCCCCGGCAGCATGTAGAAACCCTAAAAATGTCACAAAAGTCTCAGAAGAGTGCTCAAATGACATGGCAAAAGCATGGGGAAGACCCCTTGAAGCATTTATCACTCAAAAGTCACAGCTGTGAACAATTTTGTCCGCGTTTTACGCCATTTTTACGGACTCACCAGAAAACCTTCCAAAATGACACCAAAATGAATTTTCATGGCGGAAATGTTAAGGGCACATACCCAATAGTGAGATAGAGCTGGTGTATGTTACTTTTTGAGATTAATACATGAAAGATTTTACGTAAAACATTGTGTGGCACTCCGATGTCCAAAACGCACGTTTTGTGCTTTTTACTAGCGATGTCGGTCATTTTTTTTTTTCATTCTATCTCCCGTCGGTCGGTCTCGCTCTGTCTGTCTCTCTCTGTCTTGTCTGTCTCCCTCTCACAGTCTGTCGGTCATTCTCCCCCCTCTCTCTTACTTACCGTTCCCCGATCACTGCCGCGGCGCTGCACAGCTGTGTTCACTAAACTCCGGTGGCTTTTCCTCTTTTGAAAAAGCCGGAGATTAAACAATCTCGTATTCCCTGCTTTCCTGCTTTTCGGCGCCTTTGATTGTTTGCAGTGAGACACGCCCCCACGCTGAGTGACAGATGTCTCACTGCACCCAAACACAGCAGCCGGTGTGTGTGTGTATACTGTGCAGTGAAATAAATAATTAAATAATTAAAAAAAACGGCGTGCGGTCCCCCCAATTTTAATACCAGCCAGATAAAGCCATACGGCTGAAGGCTGGTATTCTCAGGATGGGGAGCTCCACGTTATGGGGAGCCCCCCAGCCTAACAATATCAGTCAGCAGCCGCCCAGAATTGCCGCATACATTAGATGCGACAGTTCTGGGACTGTACCCGGCTCTTTCCGATTTACCCTAGTGCGTTGGCAAATCGGGGTAATAAGGAGTTAATGGCAGCCCATAGCTGCCACTAAATCCTAGATTAATCATGTCAGGCGTCTCCCCGAGATTCCTTCCATGATTAATCTGTAAATTACAGTTAAAAAACACACACACCCGAAAAATCCTTTATTAGAAATAAAAAACACTAACAAAGTCCCTCATCACCAATTTATTAACCCCGACAAACCCTCCATGTCCGGCGTAATCCACGGACCTCCAGCGTCGCATCCAGCTGTGCTGCATGAAGGTGACAGGAGCTGCAGAATACACCGCCGCTCCGGTCAGCTTCACACAGCAACTGAGGTGAGTAGCGCGATCAGCTGAGCTGTCACTGAGGTTACCTGGATCAAGCGGTGGATGCAGCGGTGGCCGCGGGTAACCTCAGTGACAGCTCAGCTGATCGCGCTACTCACCGCCGCTCCGGTCAACTCCATGCAGCAATTGAGGTGAGTATAGCGATCAGCTGCTGTCACTGAGGTTAATCGCGGCACCGCTGGATCCAGCGGTGGCCGTGAGTTACCTCACTGACAGCAGCTGATCGCGCTACTCACCTCAGTTGCTGTGTGAAGCTGACCGGAGCGGCGGTGTATTCTGCAGCTCCTGTCACCTGAATGTAGCAGAGCTGGATGCGACGCTGGAGGACTGTGGAGTACGCCGGACATGGAGGGTTTGTCGGGGTTAATAAATTGGTGATGAGGGACTTTGTTAGTGTTTTTTATTTCTAATAAAGGATTTTTCGGGTGTGTGTGTTTTTTAACTGTAATTTACAGATTAATCATGGAAGGAATCTCGGGGAGACGCCTGACATGATTAATCTAGGATTTAGTGGCAGCTATGGGCTGCCATTAACTCCTTATTACCCCGATTTGCCAACACACTAGGGTAAATCGGGAAGAGCCGGGTACAGTCCCAGAACTGTCGCATCTAATGTATGTGGCAATTCTGGGCGGCTGCTGACTGATATTGTTAGGGTTGGGGGCTCCCCATAACGTGGGGCTCCCCATCCTGAGAATACCAGCCTTCAGCTGTATGGCTTTATCTGGCTGGTATTAAAATTGGGGGGACCGCACGCCGGTTTTTTTAATTATTTATTTATTTATTTTACTGCACAGTATAGACACGCCCACCGGCTGCTGTGATTGGGTGCAGTGAGACACCTGTCACTCAGCGTGGGGGCGTGTCTCACTGCAACCAATCATAGGCGCCTGTGGGCGTGGAAAGCATGGAATATGAGATGGCTGTGTGCAGAGCACAGCGCGCCCGCCGGTATAAAGGCTCGGTCACGCTGTGCAGGCCGGCCAATCACTGCAATTCCACAACTAACAGGGCTGTGGCATTGCAGTGGTCTGCCAGCCAATCCCTGCATGAGGGCTGGCTCTCAAAAGAGCGCCAACATGCAGGGATGAAGACCACGAGTACAGCACGAGTATCGCGAAATTACTCGGTACCCGCCGAGTAGCCCGAGTACAGTGATACTCGTGCGAGTACCGAGTAGTAACAAGCATACTCACTCATCACTAGTAAGCATTCTTTGAGAGCTTCC
This sequence comes from Anomaloglossus baeobatrachus, assembly GCF_048569485.1. NCBI lineage: Eukaryota > Metazoa > Chordata > Amphibia > Anura > Aromobatidae > Anomaloglossus > Anomaloglossus baeobatrachus. The sequence goes on along the minus strand of NC_134353.1, from coordinate 855,956,637 downwards.
CTTAGGTATGGATCCTTCAAACCGGCAATAAACTGGCCCCGCAACACTTCATACAACAGTCTCAGTCTTTTCTCAGTCTTCTTAGGGATATGTGCCATAACTTTCTATAATGCATTCACGTGGTGGGCCACGGCATGGAATAGAAGAATGTTCAGATTACCTAAGTCAGGAATTTTCCCTTGGAGGTTTGAATCCTGCTGAGTACGCCAAATGTAACCCAGATGCCATGGGGTGTGATGGGATCACTAGAAAGGGGGGGTCCTAAACTGGCCCTTAGGCTAGGGGAACTCAGGGTCGATAACAAAGATACTCTTGAAGGTGATGATGTTTGGGCTGCCATCCTTACCCTAGCTTGTGAATAGCCCTGGTCTAGTGGCCCCCTCCGTCAACCCAGGAGAGGGCCAGGGTAGGAGTGATTACTCCCACACAAACATACGGGGGGAAAAAACCCTCAAACTCACAGCAATCACTGACAGAGGTATAGATATTACGTGATTGGGTGGAAACTAAATGAAGAGAGGAAATAATCAAACAACAAGAGTATTTCCACAACATACCAAACAGCACACAGAAATTCACCAACAACAGGATATCAAAGCACAAGTGTGACGCCCTGGCGCCGCCAGGTGGTCACACAGAATAGGCCCCTGCAGAACTCCTTCCCACACAGGGTTATACCAGCCAACAAAACCCTATAGTCACCCCCCCAGGGAAGGACAGGCACACCAGTGGGCGGGACCAGGCGGATGGAGAACGCCCACCTAGGGGTCTGGAGAACCCGGGGTGGGAAAAGTAGTAGTTGAAAGTTGTAGTTCAAGTGGAGAGGAGTGAGACTAGTGGAGTGGAGGAGTTGAGAGGAGGAAGTGAAGTGCTGAGTCAGAAAAAAAAGGCGTCGGGGTTGGAGCCCCAGCGTACTGGCTAGGTGGCAGACGGTGGTCCATGTCTGTCAGGAGACGGGAAGACGGCTGCTGGAGATCCAAGGTGGACCGGGACAGGATAGGAGCCCGCCGGTACCGACACTGGAGAACCGACCCGGAAACCATGCACAGAGGGGGTACTTGGACCGGAACCAACGGCCTAGCTAATTAACCAATTGAGGGCAGGATTATAGGTCCTGTCCCAACCAAAGTCCCAAAAGCAGACAACCACCCACCGTGGGGGATAGCGCATCCGCCAGGGCCTGGTAGATCCCAAGGGTCAGCGTCAGCGGGCACGGCTCCCAACCAAAGTACCGGGAGCGGACTCCTGTGTTTCACACAGGGAAGTCCATCACACCAAAAACACAGTCTAGAGGAAAGTGACACAGACCATCAGCCCGGGTGTGGGACCAGAACACACCTGGCCGCGGCAGCCAGCCACCAGCACCTTGGTTTACCATTGGACTTGTGTGATTCATTCAATCATGAGTAAACTAACATCCCCCAGTCTGACCGGGCGCGCTGGCCCCTGCAATCACCCCCCTCAGCACAGAGACACTGGGCCCCGGGGCATCCATCCCTACCCACAGAGGGGTTAACATCCAGCTGCCATTCCATCGCCCCCGGGTGCCCCACAACAGCAGCGGTGGTGCCACACTTCACCACACACTGTGGATGGCGTCACAGACTGTTTACGGCAAATCCCGTACACATACGTCCCATTTTATTTGAAGTGTCCATGCGACCCCCGGGTCCAGTAGAAACCCTCGAGCCACACTGCGGATCCGGATCCGAGCAGCCCGGCTGCTGGCATGGGGGCGGCACACAAGGACCAAGGATCATATAAGCTATCATTGGCATTGGAGACCAGGGTCACCATCTTAAAAAGGGTGGAGGCGACAGTGATAGATCTCCTGCAACATGTAAGGGGTACTTTACACGCTGCAACATCGCTAGCGATTGCTAGCGATGTCGAGCGCAATAGGTCCCACCCCCGTCGCTTGTGCGACATTTGGTGCTCGCTGCGGAAGCGAACATTATCGCTACGGCAGCGTCACACGCACATACCTGGTCAGCGACGTCGCTGTGATCGCCGAACAATCCCTCCCTCAAGGGGGAGGTGCGTTCGGCATCATAGCGACGTCACTGCGGCGTCACTAAGCGGCCGACCAATAGAAGTGGAGGGGCGGAGATGAGGGGGACGTAACATCCCACCCACCTCCTTCCTTCCATATTGACGGTGGACGCAGGTATAGAGATGTTCATCGCTCCCGCGGTGTCACACATAGCAATGTGTGATGCCGCAGGAACGACGAACAACATCGTACCGGTGGCTGCAGCGATATTAAGGAAATGAACGACGTGTCAACGATCACCGTTTTGGAACGATTTTGCAATCGTTGATCGTCGCTCGTTAGTGTTACACGCTGCGATGTCGCTACCGGCGCCGGATGTGCATCACTAATGACGTGACCCCGACGATATATCGGTAGCGATGTCGTAGCGTGTAAAGTACCCCTAACACAAAAGTAATTTACAGGCTAGCAAAAATTAACTCCTGCAAGCCTGATTACTAACAAGAGCACAGCTAGTTAATGCCCAAGCCTGTCTGTGCAATTTAGCAGCAGATTCGTGTAAGTGTCTGACTCTGCTATATGAACAGCATCGGACGTAGTCCTAACACTCGGCTAGTCTTGATCCAGATACCGTATGACAATGTTCCGCCCCCACGCCAGCGGCCAAGCCGCTCGTATCCAGAGCCAAGGTGGCTCGAGGGCTCTCCGGATCCGGGGGTCCGCGCGGACACTCGATTAAAAAGGAGGGGATATGAACAGGGGGGGTTTTGGAAAGTTCGTGATGCCACCCACGGTGCGTGGTAATGTGAGAGACCACCGCTGCCGTTGGGGAGCCCGGTGACGATGGTGCGGCAGCCTGATGTTTAACCCCTCCGTGGGTAGGGGGTTTGTGTCCCGGGGCCCGTTGATGATAGGATGGTCTTTGTGCCGTTGGGGATAGGAACAGGGGTTTCCAATGTACTCACTCAGTCCTGGAATAACTACACCGACAGCTTGTAAACCAGAATTCTGAGCGCCACTGTAGCCTGTAGGGAGCTTGCCTGGATCCGTGCCCTTGGTGTTGCTGTTAGTCTGTGGCCCTGTCCTTGGCACCTTCATCTCTGTTGGACCCGTGGGTCTAAAACTCTTCGGGTCCCGCTCACCCGTATGTCTAACGGAGTGAGCTTGCTCTCAGGGTTCACGCGTAGGATTTCATTGGACTGTATTGGGAAAGTCCTATCCCATCGGTGCGATAGTACCCCGATTTTGGTGTGGGTTCGGGATGACACTTGAAGTCGTCACCCCCCGTCGGGTAAATTAACGAAACGCGTGAAGCTACTTTCCGGCCTAGGGTCCACGTACCCCGTCGTGCCCTGGCCCCTGCCCGGTAACAGCTCAAGGCCGCCGGCCGCCCTCCTCGGCAGTCCGTGCCCCTTGACACTGTCCCCTGCGACCGGGGTTCCAGCTCCTACCAGGCCAAGACCAACGTCTGCCACCTAGTACACAGGAGCTCTCCTCTGTGACCTCTCCCTCTCAGAGAGTCACTTCTCCTCCTCTCACCTCCACTGTCTCAGGTCAACTCCTCAGCTCAACTGTCACTTCCCTCACTTTCCCCTCACCAACCCCCCATGTGGGCGCCCCTATTCCCTTCAGGCCCCCCAATGGTGTGTCTGGTAGGTTAAAGTGGGAAGTGTTCCTAGGATTTTGATTGGCTAAGTTGTTAGCAACACCAAAGGACCAGGATCCGTAACCAAGGAGGGTGGATACTGTGCAGAAGGGCAGATTGCACAATACCCTGTGACAACCTGATAGGCCAGGGTGTCACATTAACAGAGGCCAAGAATGCAACATGCAGTAAAGATGGTCCAGTGGTAAGGTCCAATGGTTTAACCTGTTCAGTGAAAACGGTAAAAAAGAAAAAAAATGTAGCTAAAGATATTTTTTTTTCATGTTTTTTTTTTATGTTTTTTTCCGATACATGTCACATCCGTGTGATGTCCGTATTTGACCCGTGCTGCTGGAGAAAACTGACTTGTCTCCGAGTGACTCACATAGACACATAGGTGTTTCACATGGCCTGTGCGAAAACACGGAGGTGTGAAAACCTCTATAGACTTTACGGCCGGAGTTTTCTCACAGCAACGGATTGTGACTGAGGGAAAATGACGGAAATGTGAAAGTTGCAAAATCAATGGAGTTAAAATGTGGCGCCCCTGACCTGGTCAGGCACCACTGAGTACTGCACCCATGCTGGGGGCAGTACAATACAGGTAATCCAGAAGGCTGACCGAGGTGTGACTACACAGGCGCATAGTAATCAGGTCTCACACATCTACCTTTGGGAGGACCCCTGGGAAATCCAGGAGGGGGCGTGGCCTCCATGTCCACTCAAGGGGTGTGGTAGAGAGCCTGGTTGCTAGGTTGCGTAGGCAAGAACAGGAGAGGAGGAGCAGTGAGCCAGTTAGTGAGTGCAGCTCAGGGAGAGCAGACGCATGCAGCAGACCCTGGAGTCTGTCACAACTGACAGCATACGCGCAGTGACTACTGACGGGGGAGATCGGTCACCTGGTAGTGCCGCCCGAAATCCACCCAAGGCTAGAAAGAGCAAAGGGGTGGCAGAGTAAGGGGACTGCTAGGGAGGTACCAGGCCCGCAGGGGTAACAGGTCTCAGTGCAGAGATAGATTCACCTTTCTTCTGCAAAACCTGCCGGTGTGGGGCTCTTAAAGCCCACACCATACCACCACAGAGTCCGCAGCCACATAGCGAAGAGATGGCCCATAGTTCACAGGAGGCAAGTGTGTCGCCCTGGGCAAGCCAGGGGACACAGGTCACACACCACCACACCCTACATCCCAGCTAGGAACACCAAAGCTAACCAAAAATCCTTGTTGCCTTCCTCCAGAGGCTGATGATTCACACCAGGGGGTGGCCCAGGCGGTTGGCTCCGCCCACCGAGGAGGACACAGCTCTGGAGGCGGGAGAAACCAGGCAGTTTAGCCCAGGCAGGGCTCAAGTGCAGTAGAGTCCAGTGAGGGACATGAAGGAGTAAACAAGTAGTGAAAGTAGAAAAGCGGTAAAGGAGGAAAGCAAGTGAGGTGACAGGAAAGAAAGAAAGCCTGAAGGGTCCAGCTGTGTGTAGGACCAGGTCAGCAAGGTCAGCAACGGCGGTGACTGTCTGGAGGGGGACCGTTTGGAAGTTCCTGGAAGGACCCCGGAGGCTGTGTGCCCGGCGGTCTGGAGCAGTGTTCCGAAGGACAGTCAGCACCAGGGCAGGGGCCTCTCGGACCCCGGCAAGGCTAGGAGTCGCCATAATTTGCCAAATCCGTCAGTGACGGGGACGTAGATCCCCCAACAACCAAGTCCCGATTGAAGGCAACAGCCCAACCAGAGTAGAAGAGACACCGCCACCGCCAAGGCACCAGTTTCTTAGGGCCAGCGCCTGCGGGCAAAGAGTAGAGGCCCTCCGGTCCAGCTTGAAGCCGGGGAGCGGGTTACCGGTGGGGACCCATCGCAACCAACAAGTACACAAAGGTGCAAGGAAGAGGGACATCACCGTCACCTACTGGGAGAGCAAGTGCAGCCGTCCGTGGGACCGTCTATCCAGACGTTTGGTTTACCGTAAAAACTGTGTCAACGTCTCAGGCTGAGTGAGTACCACAGTGCCGCAAGGCACAGCGCTGCCCCCGCGTCCCTGCGCCCACCAGGCCCTGCACCTCCCTCACCATCACCGGGCCCCGGGATCGCCAACCCCTACCCACGGAGGGGCAACGCAACACCTGGCTGCTCCGCATCACCATCCCTGGGATCCCCATACTGAGCAGCGGTGGTGAAATCACCACAACCGTGGGTGGCGTCACGGACAATAAATACTTCCCACACCCAACAAACCCCTTTCACTCACGGGCGAGGAGTGCCGCTCGAGAAACCCCCGGGATCCGGCCCACCGCTCGAGCCACCACTGAGCAGCAGCCGCCGGACCTGAGCAGAAGGGGTGAGCGTGGTGTGCTGACACCCTCCTCCCCGCCCGCGACAACTTGGGGTCACGAACAGGATCTTACCGCTCTGCCGTCTGGTAGAGGTGCGCCTTGTTACCGCCGGAGGTATCCGGCAGAAAAATTTCAGAAGCCGCCATCTTTGGCACGAAAAGTTCCCGCTCGAGCGTCTTCTCGAGTAGTAGAGGCGCGAAGGCCAAAACCCCGCCCCGAGAGAGGAGGGGCCGGAAAGAGCTAAGGGGGATGGAAACAAGATGTCTGCGCCCGACGGAGCCGCTGGAGGAGCGGTGGTCGCAGCCGCAGCGGCACCCGCGGATGGGAATGGGCCTGCCCAGGTCCCGGCCGTACCGGCGGGAGGTGCCGCGGCCCCCGCGCTTGCTCAGGTCATGCCGTTTTCCTTGCCCTATGCGCCCGGAGCTGCCTGGCTACCGCAGTATGACGGGAAACCGGATGCCCTACAGGTTTTCCGGAAAAAGCTTAACCCGTTGCTAGAGCTGTACCCCCTGACTGATAAGCAACGTGCAGCGATAGTGCTAGGCCAGTTAACCGGTGCGGCGGAGCAGGAAGCGGAGACCTGGGCCGAGGGGGACCGGCTCTCTGTAGCCACCATCTTTGAGAAGCTACAGACTGCCTTCGAGACCCGGACTGAAGCTGAGCTGAGGATGCAGTTTTACCAGTGCCGGCAACGAGCTGGGGATAGCATTCGGGACTATGCTCTACGTCTGCAGACCGCCCTCCGCACGCTGAAGCGGGTGAACTCAATTAATGAGGCGGATAGCAACAAGATGTTAGTGGAGCAATTTGCGCAGGGGATGAGGTCCCCTGAGGATCGTAAACAACTCCGGCTGTGGGCCCTGGAACACCCTGATGTGGACTTTGCTGTGTTAAAGGAGCGGGCTATCAAAGCACTACAGCCCCCAGCTGCCGAAGTTCTGGAACCCGTCCCGTGGCCCGTCGAGACAGCTCCCGTTGTGGCGGCCTCAGCCAAACCAACCTCCCCAATACCTGCAGCCCCGAGCAGCACAGTAGAAGAGCTGGCAGCCCAGGTCCGTCGAATGGACGGAGACCTTGCCAAAATCCTTGCTGCACTGCAACTTCTGACCAGATCTCAGCCTCCAGCACAGATACAGCTTGCTGACAGTCCCGAGGATGTTCCCTGGATGCAGTGGAAAAGTGCTAACAACCCGCGGAGCAGACCTCCAATCTGCTACAAGTGCCGTAAGCCGGGCCATTACTTCCGACAGTGCCCGTTAAACGAGCAATCCCTGGGGCCCCGGGCCAATCCTCAGGAGTAGAACATCGTGGCCCCCCGGACTGGCGAGACCGATATATCGGGGCCCGCCCCATCATCCCCGTGGCTGTGGACGGCATACCAGTGATGGCTCTCTTTGACACTGGATCACAGGTAACTACCATACCGTACACGTTGTACCAGCGGTATTGGGCCATAGACGAGCTGGCGCCCCCAGACAATAGTATAACGTTGATTGCCGCTAATGGACTTCCATTGACCCAGGTGGGGTATAAACAAGTGGCTATGACAGTGGGGCAAGCTGAACTGCAACACCAGGGTATGATTGTGATCATGAATGAACCCAGTGATCATAACCCGAAAATAGTGCTGGGAACCAATGTGATGGAACACTGCATGGCTGATGTGTTGACCCTATTGCAACAGCTAGCCGCCACAGCAGCAGGGAGCCGGCAGAGGGCTGTGCAGCGTGAGATCCGCGCCCTGATGTACCGCCAGCATGTAAGCTCAACAGGAGGGGAGATTGGTGGAGTGAGAGTGATGGATGTTGCTCCGTTGACTGTGCCCCCTAGGAGTGAGATGATGATCTGGTGTAGGGCAGCAGTAGGGCCTCAGGGGCGTGACTACCCTGCGATGATGGAGCCCATGCCTTCCGAGCACTGGCCCACTGTAATGGCCGCCCGAGGGGTGGTGGATGTGAAGAAAGGGAGAGTGCCTGTGAGGGTGTTGAACTGTGGAGAGGAAGAAGTCAGGCTTCCCCGGTATGCCACCATTGCCAAGCTGCTCACCCTGGACCCTCACACTATCCATGAAGCCAGTCCATCCACACTCCCACCTACCACCAGCACTTCCCCACCCCAGCGGGAGACAAAGGAGTGGCACCAACAGCTACATGTAGGCACTGATGACATCCCTACACATCACAGGGCAGGGGTATACAGGGTGGTGCAGGAATACGAACAGGTTTTCAGTAAGCACCCCCTAGACTTTGGGCAGATCAAGGGGGTCCAGCACCACATCCCCACCGGTGAACATCCCCCTATCAAAGAGAGGTATAGACCTATTCCCCCTGCACATTACCAGTGTGCCAAAGATATGTTGAGGAATATGAAGGAGGCAGGGGTTATTCGGGACAGCTGTAGTCCCTGGGCCGCTCCGTTGGTACTGGTCAAGAAGAAGGATGGTACCATGCGGATGTGTGTGGACTACCGGAAGATCAACCAGATAACCCATAAAGATGCCTATCCATTACCTCGTATTGAAGAGTCTTTGGCTGCACTGAGAACTGCAAACTACTTCTTGACCCTTGATCTCACCAGCGGATACTGGCAAGTGGCCGTGGCCCCAGAGGACCGGGAGAAGACCGCCTTCACCACCCCAATGGGGCTCTGCGAATTCAATAGCATGCCGTTTGGGCTGTGCAATGCCCCTGGAACCTTCCAACGGCTGATGGAGTGCTGTCTGGGACATTTAAACTTCGAGACCGTCCTGTTGTACTTGGATGATGTGATTGTTTATTCCCAGACGTATGAGGCCCATCTAGAGCACTTGGCTGAGGTGTTCGCATCCCTTGCCAAGTACGGGATGAAATTGAAGCCCTCTAAATGCCACCTGCTGAAACCCAGGGTGCAGTACCTAGGGCATGTGGTGAGTGCGGACGGTGTCGCTCCCGACCCTGAGAAGATCACTGCCATCCAGAGCTGGCCGAGACCAACTACAGTGAGGGAAGTAAGGCAGTTTCTGGGTCTGGTGGGGTACTACCGGCGCTTTATAGAAGGGTACACGAAGATGGCTGCCCCCATGCAGGACCTCCTTGTGGGACAGACCAAAGGTGGTAGACCCATTGGAGCCCCACTGTCGTGGGAGGACGAGCATGAGGAGTCCTTTTGCCAGTTGAAGGCGGCCTTGACCGGAGAAGAGGTCCTGGCGTACCCTGATTATGGGCGCCCGTTTATCCTCCACACGGACGCCAGAAACGTGGGGCTAGGAGCGGTCCTATCCCAGGTCCAGGATGGAAAGGAGAAGGTGATTGCCTATGCTAGCCGAAAACTCCGGCCGACCGAAAGGAACCCTGAGAACTACAGCTCCTTCAAGCTCGAGCTGTTGGCGTTGGTATGGGCTATCACGGAGCGGTTCCGCCACTACTTGGCGGCAGCAACATTCACCGCGTTTACGGACAACAATCCGCTGACTCACCTGAACACGGCCAAGTTGGGCGCACTAGAGCAGCGGTGGGTAGCCCGGCTAGCCAACTATGATTTCACCATAAAGTACCGAGCCGGTCGTGTGAACATAAATGCGGATGCACTCTCCCGAATGCCCCATTTGTCAGAAGAGGGGTGCGAGGATGACGACCTCGAGGAGATCGAGGTGCCTGCGTTTCACCAGCCGCCTACTGAGAGGGTACAAGTACATCAGCAACGGGTGGATCTGGACCCACGGCCCAGTCAAGAGTGGCAGGAAGCTCAGGACCAAGTGCCGGCTGTTCGCCTTGTCAAGACTCTGGTTTAACAAGGTGCTATGGGAATAGACCCTGCCGCTCCAGCCGAAGCCCAACGCTTGTGGAAAGAATGGAAACGGCTTTACCTACACCAAGGGAGGCTGTACCGTGAGCTGATCAACCCGAAAACCCATGAGAAAATATGCCAGTTGGTCGTTCCTCAAGCTGAAGTCGCTACTGTCCTGCGGGCCTATCATGATGGTGCTGGCCACTTCGGGTGGAAAAAGCTGGAGATGCTGTTGAGGGAGCGGTTCTATTGGAGTGGGATGCGTGAATCGGTGGAAGCCTGGTGCCGAGAGTGCGGTCCTTGTACGCTGAGGAGAAAGGATGAGACTAGCCAGAAGGCACCCTTGCATCCAATAGTCACCCATCAGCCGCTGGAGCTGGTCGCCCTAGACCATGTCAAGCTCACCCCTAGCCGAAGTGGGTACACCTACGCATTGACCATGGTAGACCACTACTCAAGATTGGTAGTGGTAGTCCCCGTTAAGGACCTGACTGGTCGAACTGCTGCTCGAGCGTTCCAGGCTTATTTTTGCCGACCCCATGGGTACCCCGAAAAGGTGCTGACTGACCAAGGCCCGGCCTTTGAAGCAGAGGTGTTCCACGAATTCTGCCAGTTGTACGGCTGCAAGAAGATCCGGACCACCCCGTACCACGCCCAAACCAACGGCATGTGCGAGAAAATGAATCACTTGGTCCTGGGGCTCCTCAAGACGCTACCCCTGGAAGAACGGAACCTGTGGCTGGAAAAGTTACCCGACTTGGTCGACATGTACAATAATATCCCGTCCAGCTCGATGAAGTGCACCCCAGCGTATCTGATGAGGGCTCGGCCTGGCCGCCTGCCGGTGGATCTGGAGATGGGGTTGGAGGCCCCAGAAGCACTCCCGTCGACGGCGGAGTGGGAAAGTCGGAGGAGAGCACAATACCGGCAAATCCAGGAATATGTGGAGAAAAACCTCAATCGAAGTCGAGAACAGCAGGAGCACCGGTTCAATCAGAAGGCATCCGCGGGTCCTTTCCAGCCAGGAGATGTAGTGTTGAAACGGAAGAGGAAGGCCCACAAGCTGGATGATCAGTGGGAGCAAGTCCCTTACGTCATACAACCCACAGAATGGGGAGATGGGAAAGCCTACCAGATCAGCCGTGACCAAGGGGGCACCCTGGCCACAGTTTCCCGGGACCATCTAAAAAGGTGCCCGCCAGCGTTGAAGGCAGAGGCTGAAGTACCGGTTCCTCCACCAGCAGAGAAGTCAGCAGAGGTAATCCACACTGTAATGGGTGACTTCCCAGCAAACTGGCCTACACAGAACGGCGCGGTGATTCTTCCAGTGATACTGTTCCCACAACCCTTGGATGAAGAAGTAGTGGAAGCGGTTAACCGTGAGCCAGAACCAGTGCCAGTGCCCAGGGATGAACCTGTACCCAGCTCCCCTACACCTCCGCCTGCCCCACACTATAGCAGGGAGGGGGAACCGATTGTTCCCTCTGTTCCACTGTCTGGCACCACTGACACCGGGCCCCGAAGGTCCACCCGACCCAACCTAGGTAGACCCCCACTTAGGTACAGGGAGACCGTTCTGTGAGTAAAAGGGGTCCGGAAATGAAAAGGAGTGGTTGTTTGTTTGTTTGAAAGTTTTGAAAAAAATGATAAGAAGATGATTACCGAAGTTTCACCTGATTTACCGTGATTTGCAACCGGCTGGAGCCGGCACCGTTGTCCCTGTGGGGACCGTTTAAAAAGTTTTGCATGGAGGACTATCCATGGACAAGCCCGTGAACTTGCAGGGCAACCACAAACGTTAAGTGGCTTGTAAATAAGTTGTTTACCGTTACCGTTTTCCACAATGCCGCCTCCGGAGAGGCAGGTTGGAGGGAGGGCCCTGAGCAGAGCAGGCTGGGGCCCAGCCACCAAAGGAACCGGTGGCTACCCTCTGGAGGGAAAGGACAGATCCCGCTCGGGTGCCGTGTGCTGGACTGTGGGTCAAGGGGTGCTGCCTGGGCTTTAGGGGCAGCATCAGGGCCAGGTTGCTTGGGTGGGAGAGAGCAGAAACTGTAACCGTAAACCGTTATGCAACGTTTAAGAAATGTGCCTCCTGTTAAGGGAAGAGTTATTAAAAATGTACATATGTTATTCTACTATGTTATCTTTTTCAGAAAAATAAAACCGGTGTTGGACGGCAGCCCGCGGACGGTCTGCATTTTGCTAAGGGGGAATGTGTCGCCCTGGGCAAGCCAGGGGACACAGGTCACACACCACCACACCCTACATCCCAGCTAGGAACACCAAAGCTAACCAAAAATCCTTGTTGCCTTCCTCCAGAGGCTGATGATTCACACCAGGGGGTGGGCCAGGTGGTTGGCTCCGCCCACCGAGGAGGACACAGCTCTGGAGGCGGGAGAAACCAGGCAGTTTAGCCCAGGCAGGGCTCAAGTGCAGTAGAGTCCAGTGAGGGACATGAAGGAGTAAACAAGTAGTGAAAGTAGAAAAGTGGTAAAGGAGGAAAGCAAGTGAGGTGACAGGAAAGAAAGAAAGCCTGAAGGGTCCAGCTGTGTGTAGGACCAGGTCAGCAAGGTCAGCAACGGCGGTGACTGTCTGGAGGGGGACCGTTTGGAAGTTCCTGGAAGGACACCGGAGGATGTGTGCCCGGCGGTCTGGAGCAGAGTTCCGAAGGACAGTCAGCACCAGGGCAGGGGCCTCTCGGACCCCGGCAAGGCTAGGAGTCGCCATAATTTGCCAAATCCGTCAGTGACGGGGACGTAGATCCCCTAACAACCAAGTCCCGATTGAAGGCAACAGCCCAACCAGAGTAGAAGAGACACCGCCACCGCCAAGGCACCAGTTTCTTAGGGCCAGCGCCTGCGGGCAAAGAGTAGAGCTCCTCCGGTCCAGCTTGAAGCCGGGGAGCGGGTTACCGGTGGGGACCCATCGCAACCAACAAGTACACAAAGGTGCAAGGAAGAGGGACATCACCGTCACCTACTGGGAGAGCAAGTGCAGCCGTCCGTGGGACCGTCTATCCAGCCGTTTGGTTTACCGTAAAAACTGTGTCAACGTCTCAGGCTGAGTGAGTACCACAGTGCCGCAAGGCACAGCGCTGCCCTCGCGTCCCTGCGCCCACCAGGCCCTGCACCTCCCTCACCATCACCGGGCCCCGGGATCGCCAACCCCTACCCACGGAGGGGCAACGCAACACCTGGCTGCTCCGCATCACCATCCCCGGGATCCCCATACTGAGCAGCGGTGGTGAAATCACCACAACCGTGGGTGGCGTCACGGACAATAAATACTTCCCACACCCAACAAACCCCTTTCACTCACGGGCGAGGAGTGCCGCTCGAGAAACCCCCGGGATCCGGCCCACCGCTCGAGCCACCACTGAGCAGCAGCCGCCGGACCCGAGCAGAAGGGGTGAGCGTGGTGTGCTGACACCCTCCTCCCCGCCCGCGACACAAGCAGCCGGAGTGACCTGGTCCAGGCTACAAGCAAACGGGCCGAAACGAGGGGAGAAGCAACTTCCCTGGGTGACCCCTGTAGGGACTGCAAGTCGGGGTCATCACAAACAACAGAAGGGCTGGAGAAGGCGAGTCAGTAGCCACCCTCATCAGCCAGCCAGAAGGATTCCTGGTTCCAGCCTGGTTCATCCCAGCTACGCCCGGGTTACTCACCCTGCCACCATCAGTGAGTAAAATCCCTGAAAGACTGTCTGGACTGTGCCTGAGTCATTCTGCGCCTTGTGATTCCACACACCTACCCAGGGTCCTGGGGCTTGCCTCACTCTCGGGAGGCCACTACAACTGACTGCACCCACCATCAGCCCCAGGCATCCCTTAATCTGTAGTGGCGGTCACCCTGACCGCAATACCGAGAGTGGCGTCACGACAATCCTAAAAGAAGGTTCCCTACCTGTGACCAGACTGTTCATCCACGTGGAGTCCCTGAAGGTAATGCACCAGCACCGACACCACACCTGTGGGATTTCACAAGCGCACACGTCTCAATGAATCAGGTGTGCCTGTGTTCCTCCATGTGCCTCATGACAAAGCTTACTCCAATCAGAGATTGGAGCACACTACAGCTCATCATCAATTATACAAGCTGTGGCATCACTCTGCTGTTCCACAAATCTTGGGAAAAACTGGCCTGAAAACACCAAAATTTGCTGATGTTTTGCAAAACTGTCTACTTTATTTACTTTAGAATTTTGGCTTTTCATGAATCAGGGCCTATGTGTCTTGGCAGTCCAGCCCAAGGGAAGTCCCCGGTGGTTTCCTCCCACCCTTATCCCTTTAACTGACAAGTCTCCCCCTATGGACACATGTTGCTGTTTTGCCGAAATGGCCATTAAATAACTGAGCTGGAGCTTGACCCAAAGGAAAATTTCCCCAGGATAAGCACCTACATGTGGGCGCAAGAACACTGGCATCGGCTGCAGATGTGAGGTGGCTTGTTGAGCAGAAATTCTGGGAAATGAGCCATCCAGACGTAACCCCGGTAAAGGAGACACCACTACAACCAGTGATCGAATGCTGATACTAGCAAAGCACCCTAGGAGCAAGTTAGATTACCTATAGGAGCCAACTCCCCACTGGGTAACAAGGTGAGATCCCAAAAAACAGGTGTATGAAGTTCAACCTCAAGGGTAGAAGGCTACAGTAGTACAGTAGTAGAAGACTACATAGGTAAGGATGGTTGACCTCGGGGAGATAAACATCCAACACCGCGGAGACAACATCATGTATTTGTCAATGCAGTGACACTAGAACATGGCCCCCTGGGAAATATGCAAAACAAGAATGCCGCGGAGGCACCATCACATGTTTCTCAACTCTGGCAGGAAACTAGCCAGGTCTTTCACCGGAAAGGAACAACCACGGGAAGGGCAGTCTCCAGTCAAGGAAACCGCCTATACCAAAACTTGGTATCCATCCACAGACAGCTGTTTCGGGGTATTTGCCCCTCATCAGTGTGGAGTAGGAAACTGGCTAGTGGGAGCAATGCCTAGTAGAAGACTAGATAGGTAAGGATGGTTGACCTTGGGGATGTTGAACTCCCTGAGGTCAACAATCCTTACCGAGACCAGTTCTAAAGGAAGATACACAACCAGATTTGAAAGGATGACTGAAACCAGTACCAGGAGAAGATCCAGATCCAAGAGATGACCCAAACGTAGCGGAGGATTGTCTTGATGAGCCATTTCTCCCTGTGCAGACATGTGGTACTAAGTGGGGACTGGGGTCGCACTTCAGCGAATGAAGGAAGTCAACGTGCTGAGCATACGAACTTACCCACCAACTTGGACTTGCGGCTAAGTGGGTAGTGTTATTAACCCCGTTAGTGCTTGTGTGCTGTTTCGTATTAGATCGTTGATGATGGTGACAGGTAAAGAAGTGACACTAACGCTTCCCTGGTTAGAGAATTAGGAATAAGATACCGTTATTTAATGATAGGAGTAGAATAATAGCATGTAAATAGTATTGTGTTATAGCTTGCATATCTGCATAGCTACCTTGGGCACGGAAAGTATTCAGACCCCTTTAAATTTTTCACTCTTTAATTGCAGCCATTTGGTAAATTTACAAAAGTTCATTTTTTTTCATTAGTGTACACTCTGCAGCCCATCTATTCTTGACAGAAAAAATGGAAATGTAGAAATTTTTGCAAATTTATTAAACAAGAAAAACTGAAATATCACATGGTTATAAGTATTCAGACCCTTTGCTCAATAGTGAGTAGAAGCACCCTTTTGAGCTAGTACAGCCATGAGTCTTCTTGGGAATGATGCAACAAGTTTTTTTAATACCTGAATTTGGGGATCCTCTCCAGTTCCATCAGGTTGGATGGTGAACGTTGGTGGACAGCCATGTTCAGGTCTCTCCAGAGATGCTCAATTAGGTTTAGGTCAGGGCTCTGGCTGGGCCAATCAAGAATGGTTACAGAGTTGATCTGAAGCCACTCCTTTGTTATTTTAGCTGTGTGCTTAGGGTCATTGTCTTGTTGGAAGGTGAACCTTCGGCCACGTCTGAGGTCCAGAGCACTCTGGAAGAGGTTTTCTTCCACAATATCTCTGTACTTGGCTGCCTTCATCTTTCCTTCAATTGCAGCCAGTCATCATGTCCCTGCAACTGAAAAACATGTTTCACTGTTGGGATTGTATTGGGCAGGTGATGAGCATTGCCTGGTTTTGTCAGAATTATCTCTTAGAATTATCACCAAAAAGTTCTATGTTTGTCTCATCATACCAGAGACTCTTATTTCTCATAGTCTGGGAGTCCTTCATGTGTTTTTTGGAAAATTGTATGCGGGCTTTCATATGTCTTGCACTGAGGAGAGGCTTCCATTGGGCCACTCTGCATAAAGGCCAGACTGGTGGAGGGCTGCAGTGATAGTTGACTTTGTGGAACTTTCTCCCATCTCCCTACTGTATCTCTGGAGCTCAGCCACAGTGATCTTGGGATTCTCCTTTACCTCTCTCACCAAGGCTCTTCTCCCAGTTCTGGTGGTCCCAAACTTCTTCCATTTATGGATTATGGAGGCCACTGTGCTCTTAGGAATCTTGAGTACTGCAGAAATTTAAAGAATTGTAACCTTGGCCAGATCTGTGCCTTGCCACAATTCTGCCTCTGAGCTCCTGGGCAGTTCCTTTGACCTCATGATTCTCATTTGGTCTGACATGCACTGTGTGCTATGAGGTCTTATACAGACAGGTGTGTGCCTTTCCAAATCAAGTCCTATCAGGTTAATTAAACACAGCTGGACTCCAATGAAGTAATAGAACCATCTCAAGGAGGATCACAAGGAAATAGACAGCATGTGTCTTAAATATAAGTGCCTGACCAAAGGATCTGAATACTTATGACCATGTGATATTTCAGTTTTTCTTGTTTAATAAGTTTGCAAAAATTTCAACATTTCTGTTTTTTCTTTCAAGATGGGGTGCAGAGTGTAGAGAAAAAAAAAGATTTTTTTTTTTAATTTACCAATTGGCTGCAATGAAACAAAGAGTGAAAAATTTAAAGGGGTCTGAATACTTTCCATACTCACTGTATATTTCTTATTGTAACATAATCTTTTTTATTGTTACCAATTCTGTTATTCCCTGACCTCGTGCTAAAAGCACCTTTTCCTTATTTGTGTAAAGTAAATAAACCTTTGTCGATTCAGTTACCGCTGTCTCTTAATTGTCTGCTGAATTCTAGCACCTGTTTACATATGGAATGGATGTGTATGGAGGTATAAACAGAAACGTATGGATTTTTCATTTTATAGACTACCACTCTAAATTCACTTTTTACCACTAGGAGGAGCTCACTGCATTTGCATTAGTAAAGCAACCGAAGATCACCGTAATAGCTGATTAATTTAATGTGTAAGAATTTCCCCCTAGCTGACTATTCTGGCAGAAAACAGTAAACTATTAACCCCAGAGAAATATAACTGGAGATAGAGTAACAGGAAAAATACATAGTAGAGAAGAAGGAGGTGAGTCTTTTAGGACAAAAACAGGACTGTAGAAATTAAAGGGAACCAGCTACCATGATTTTGCTATATAAAGAAAAGGCAGTGCTATACTGGCACTAGGATGCTGAATCCAAGCATATCTTTTGTTAAAAGATTGGATGTTTGATTGCTGAAATATCTGTAAACAAAGTTCCAAAAGTGCACTCCACCTTTGATTGATGTGTGCAGCTGGGTGGAACAATGTGGGTCGGATCCTCGCTGTAGTTTCGTCCTCCTGCATCCTCCATGGCGGGCTCCCTTTTCTTTATTTAAATTTTGTGCTGCGCTGCTGTGACGCCCCTGGACTATTCAGGTCGTCACAGGGTACTGCAGAAACTGCCCTACCCGTGCAGTATTCAACCCCCCATGGTTCTGGGTCTCTATCCTGCAATGTCTTCATCAGCATTCACAAATCCTAGATACACCTTGCACCACACCTGTCAGGCACACCAGTGGGCTGCTTAACCCCTTAACGACCGCCGATACGCCTTTTAACGGCGACAAATTAGGGTACTTCTTCCGATCCGCCGCTTTTTAACGGCGGTCGGAAAAAAGGGTCTAGCGCCCCCCAGAGTCAGAAAATTTCCGGGGTCTCAGCTGCCGGGGGTAGCTGAGACCCTGGAGATCATGATTCTGGCCGGTTTTTCCGGTCCCCGCTCACCTGATGACCGGTATACACCATATACCGATGATCAGGTTACAGTAAATGACCGCACCGGTAAAAAATCATTTATCTCCCATCTGGCAGAAACAAACATGTCAGATGGGAGATAAATCTCATCCCCCGGTCCTCTCCGGTCCCCCGGTGTCGCCAAAGTGTCCCCCCACCCGCCCTTCCTCCCGAAAATCCAACATGGCGCCGCACATGCCGGCGCGCACAGCAGCGCGCCGGCCGCATTTCCCCCTTTCCTATGGTTTCTGTTGCATGTGCTATGACACATACGACAGAAACCTTCTCCCCAGGCCCTGCCAAGTCACCCCCTATCCCCACCCCGGTGTTCCCCGGTGTCACCCGTACCTGTCAGCTCTGATCCCCCACGGCCCCCACCTCCTTCACAGCAGACGCCGGTCACACTGCAGAGCGCGGCTGTCAGCTTTCTGTGTCTGACTCACGCTGGCTGCTGCTGCTGCTTGCACAGAGTCTGTAGCTGTGACCCGGGGAGAGTGGGTGCAAATTCTTTGCACCCACTCTCCTCAAATGGAGGGTTTGCACTCCTAGAAAATGGGGGATATGTTCCCTGAACGTGCCCCCCATATTCTAGAAGGTCAAGGATCGCCGCGGGCAGGGCCGGCTCCAGGTTTTTGTGGGCCCCGGGCGGAAGAGTCCCAGTGGGCCCCATCCACACGCAGACACACATACGTACACATACATATACATATTTAACGACAAACTCACAAAAATACATATAGAACTGACACATCTATACAATCATATACACTGACATACATAGATACACATCATACATGCATACAGACAAACACACACAGCTCTGCTGGATACATACATACAGACACAGCGCTGCTACATACATACACACATAGCTCTGCCACATACATACACAAATAGCTCTGCTATATACATACACACATAGCTCTGCTATATACATGCACACATAGCTCTGCTACATACATAGCTCTGCTACATACATAGCTCTGCTATATACATACACACATAGCTCTGCTACATACACACATAGCTCTGCCACATACATACACACATAGCTCTGCTACATACACACATAGCTCTGCTATATACATACACACCTAGCTCTGCTACATACACACATAGCTCTGCTATATACATACACACATAGCTCTGCTATATACATGCACACATAGCTCTGCTATATACATACACATAGCTCTGCTATATACATACACACCTAGCTCTGCTATATACATACACACATAGCTCTGCTATATACATGCACACATAGCTCTGCTATATACATACACACCTAGCTCTGCTATATACATACACACCTAGCTCTGCTATATACATACACACATAGCTCTGCTATATACATACACACATAGCTCTGCTATATACATGCACACATAGCTCTGCTATATACATACACATAGCTCTGCTATATACATGCACACATAGCTCTGCTATATACATACACACCTAGCTCTGCTATATACATACACACATAGCTCTGCTATATACATACACACATAGCTCTGCTATGTACATACACACATAGCTCTGCTATATACATACACACCTAGCTCTGCTATATACATACACACCTAGCTCTGCTATATACATACACACCTAGCTCTGCTATATACATACACACCTAGCTCTGCTATATACATACACACATAGCTCTGCTATATACATGCACACATAGCTCTGCTATATACATACACATAGCTCTGCTATATACATGCACACATAGCTCTGCTATATACATACACACATAGCTCTGCTATGTACATACACACATAGCTCTGCTATATACATACACACATAGCTCTGCTATATACATACACACATAGCTCTGCTATATACATACACACATAGCTCTGCTATATACATACACACCTAGCTCTGCTATATACATACACACCTAGCTCTGCTATATACATACACACATAGCTCTGCTATATACATACACACCTAGCACTGCTATATACATACACACATAGCTCTGCTATATACATACACACATAGCTCTGCTATATACATACACACCTAGCTCTGCTATATACATACACACCTAGCTCTGCTATATACATACACACCTAGCTCTGCTATATACATACACACATAGCTCTGCTACATACATACACACCTAGCTCTGCTATATACATACACACATAGCTCTGCTATATACATACACACATAGCTCTGCTATATACATACACACATAGCTCTGCTATATACACACCTAGCTCTGCTATATACATACACACATAGCTCTGCTATATACATACACACCTAGCTCTGCTATATACATACACACCTAGCTCTGCTACATACAGACAGAGACAGACACGCGCGGCTCCGGGGGGGGGCATAAATCGGGGTTGGGGAGGGCACATACCGCTCAGGTCACGGTGGAGAGGGGGCCCACACAGCGCCGGAGGGACACGCTGTGCTGGGGGTCGCTGGCTGGCACTGCAACTCTCATCTGTGGGACTGAGCAGGATGCCGGTCTGTAGCTCTGCCCACAGATGAAGTTCAAACCAGGAAGTCTGCGCGCCTTAAAGAGACGGCGCCGCAGATTCCTGCCGAGGACTGCGGTCCCCGGAACTCGGCCCGGGGACCGCAGAACTAAGGAGAGTGGGCCCCGGCCAAGGTGCACCAGAGCTGACGAGGCCGAGTGGGCCCCCCCGGCTCTCCAGGGCCCCGGCATTTGCCCGGGTATGCCGGGTGCTGACGCCGGCCCTGGCCGCGGGACTTTCACAATGGATTACAGCAGGGACCCGATTTTTTTTTTTTCAATAAATTGGCCAAAGAGGGAATGTTTTTGGGGAGTGTTTTTTCAAATAAATTTTTTTTTGTTGTCAATTTTTTTTTTTATTACTGTCAATTAGTTATGTCTGGTATCAAATAGACGCCGTGACATAACTACTTGCTGGGCTTGATGCCAGGTGACATTACACATCTGGTATCAACCCCATTTATTACCCCGTTTGCCAGCGCACCAGGGCGAGGGATGAGTTGGGGCGAAGCGCCAGGATTGGCGCATCTAATGGATGCGCCACTTCTGGGGCAGTTACGGCCTGCTATTTTTAGGCTGGGAAGAGTCCAATAACCATGGCTCTTCCCACCCTGAAAATACCAGACCCCAGCTGTCAGCTTCACCTTGGCTGGTGATCTAATTTGGGGGGACCCTATGTTTGTTTTTTTTTTTAATTATTTATTTATTTATAAATAATTAAAAAAAAAACAGCTTGGGGAGCCCTCCAAATTGATTACCAGCCAAGGTGAAGCTGTCAGCTGTGGTTTGCAGGCTACAGCTGTCTGCTTTACCCTAGCTGGCTATCAAAAATAGGGGGGACCCCACGTCATTTATTTTAATTATTTTTTTTCTTTTTGGGCTAAATACAAGGCTAGGCACCCTTTAGTGCCACATGAAAGGCACTAAAGGGCGCCAGCTTAGAATATGCAGGGGGTGGGACGTTATATATGTTTGACATCTATCCATTCATCCATTGTAGCATTTTAGGCTGTGTGCCCACAATCAGGGTTTGCAGTGTTTTGGGCGCAGAGTGTTTTCCCTGCGTCCATAACGCTGTGTTGTGCAGTAGAAGCACAGTGGAAGGATTTTTAGAAATCCCATGCCCACTGTGCTTCTTTTCTCCGCAGCATAAACCCACCTGTGGCGCAGCTTCCCGAGCCTCAGCATGTCAATTTATGCTGCGGAGACAAGAGTGCTCTCTGCACGTAGAATAGAGCTAAAGTCCACAGCAGCCTGAACCCAAATCATGGGCATGGGCAGCTGCGTTCTCCCATGGACAACACTCACATCTCTGCAGGAAGGCTGGCACTGTGTACTAGACGCCGTGTCGCTGGATCATGGCCACATAGCCTAAGGCTATGTGCGCACGTTGCGTACTAGCCCTGCAGAAATTTCTGCAGCGATCTGAAGAGCACACGTGCGCTTCAAATCGCTGCAGAAAATGTCCGTAGAGAAAAAAAAAAAAAGCCGATTCCATGCGCTCTGCCTGCAGCTCCTGCCGTAGACAGAGCAGGAGCTGCCGGCAAAGCGCACGGAAGAAGTGACATGTCACTTCTTAGAACGCAGCGCTTCGGGCAGCAGCCGAAGCGCTGCGCTCCAAGACGCCACGTGCGCACGGCCCCTGCACAATCTCCATAGACTGTGCAGGGGACGCAGGACGCATGCAGTTATGCTGCGCTACAAAGCGCAGCGTAACTGCATGTATTTACGCAACGTGCGCATATAGCCTAACAGTGAGAAATTTGTTGCAGAGCAACATTTTTGTGAAGTACCTGTGGATTCAAAATGCTTACTATACTCCTGAATAAAATCCTTGAGGGGTCCAGTTTCCAAAATGGAGTCACTTGTGGGGGGTTTCTAATGTATAGGTACCCAAGAGGCCCTGCTAATGTGACAGGGTGCGCGCAATTTATTTCAACTTTTCCAAAATTCAAATGGTGCTCCTTCCATTCCAAGCCCTCCCATTAATCCAAACAGAGGTTTTTGGCCACATGTGGGGTATCCCTGCGCTTACAAGAAATTGGATAACAACATGTGGGGTCCACGATTTGTTGTTGCCTCTTGAAAAAGTGAGGAATGTGATGCTAAAGAAACATTTTTGTGAAAAAAATGAAAATTTTCAATATGGCAACCTAAGCTTATCAAATTCTGTGAAGTATTCGTGGATTCAAAATGCTCAATATACACCTAGATAAAAGCCTTGAGGTGTCTTGTTTCCAGAATGGGGTCACTTGTGGGGGACCTCCACTGTTTAGACACTTTAGGGGCTTTCCAAATGCGACATAGCGTCCACTAATTATTCCAGCCAAATGTTCAGTCAAATGGCACTTTTTCCCTTCCGAGCCCTGCTGTGCACCCAAACAGTTGATTTCCACCACATATAAGGTATCAGCATACTCAGGAGAAATTGCACAATAAATTTTATGCTCCTTTTTTTCCTTTTACTCTTGTTAAAAAAAAAGCTATGTGGTTGAAGTAACAATTTTGTGGTAAAAATGTATTTTTTTTATTTTCACAGCTCAACATTATAAACTTCTGTGAAGCACCTGGGGGTTCAGGGCACTCACCAAACATCTAGATAAATTCCTTGAGGGGTCTATTTTCCAGAATGGGGTCACTTGTGGGGGACCTCCACTGCTTAGGCACCTCAGGGGCTCTCCTAATGCAACATGGTGTCCGCTATTGATTCCAGCCAATTTTGCAGTCAAATTGCACTCCTTCCCTTCCAAGACCTGCCGTGTGCCCAAACAGTTGATTTCCACCACATATAAGATATCACCAAACTCAGGAGAAATTGCGCAATAAATTTCATGGTGATTTTTTTCCTGTTACCCTTGTGAAAAAAAGCTACCTGGTTGAAGTAACAATTTTGTGGTAAAATTTTATTTTTTTATTTTCATGGCTCAACATTATACACTTCTGTGAAGCACCTGGGGGTTCAGGGTACTCACCAAACATCTAGATAAATTCCTTGAGAGGCCTAGTTTCCAATATGGGGTCACTTGTGGTGTTTTTTTGCTGTTTACATACCTTAGGGGTCCTCCAAATGCGACATGGTGCCCGCAATCTTTTTCAGCCAAATTTCCTTTCCAAAATTCAAATATTGCTCCTTTCGTTCCAAGCCCTCCCATTTGTCCATACAAAGCTTTCAGACCACATGTGAGGTATCACCGCGCTCATAAAAAAGTGGGTAACAAACATTTGGGTCAAATTTTTGGAATTAGCTCTTGAAAAAGTGAGAGAATTGATGCTAAAGCAACATTTTTGAGAAAAAAATGACAATTTTCAATATGACAACGTAACGTTATCAAAATCTGTGAAGTACCTGTGGGTCCAAAATGCTCAGAATACCTCTTGATAGAAGCCTTAAGGGGTCTAGTTTCCAAAATGGGGTGACTTGAGGGGGGTTCCTGCTGTTTAGGTACCTTAGGGGATCTGTAAATGCAACATGGTGCCCGCAATCTGTTTCAGCCAACTTTTCTTTCCAAAATTCAAATATTGCTCCTTTCATTCCAAGCCCTCCCATTTACCCAAACAGAGGTTTCTGACCACATGTGGGGTATCGGCGCGCTCATAAGAAAGTGGGTAACAAAGTGTGATATCCAATTTTTGGTGTTACCTCTTGAAAAAGTAAGAAAATTAGTGCTAAAGCAAAATTTTTAGGTAAAATGTTAATTTTTATTTTTTTTCATTCCACATTACTTTAGTTCCTGTGAAGCACCTGAAGGGTTAATAAACTTCTTGGATGTGGTTTTGAGTACCTTGAGGGGTGCAGTTTTTAGAATGGTGTCACTTTTGGGTATTTTCTGTCACCTAGGCCTCTCAAAGTCACTTCAAATGGAATGTGGTCCCTAAAAAAATGGTTTTGTAAATTTTGTTGAAAAAATGTGAAATCGCTGATGAACTTTGAACCCTTCTAACTTCCTAACCCCAAAAAATGTTGTTTCAAAAATTGCGCTGATCTAAAGTAGACAAGTGGGAAATGTTATTTATTAACTATTTTGTGTGACATAACTCTCTGGTTTATGGGCATAAAAATTAAAAGTTTGAAAATTGCAAAATTTTTTATTTTTTTGTCAAATTTCAGATTTTTTCACAAATAAAATAAAAAAATATCATCCTAAATTTACCTCTAACACGAAGCCCAATATGTCACAAAAAAACAATCTCAGAATCACCGGGATCCATTGAAGCGTTCCAGAGTTATAACCTTATCAAGTGACACTGGTCAAAATTGCAAAAAATGGCCTGGGCATTAAGTACAAAAATGGCTTCGTCCTTAAGGGGTTAAACAGGAATATCAGAGTTTCAGTTTACCTCAGAGAGTGAGAGAGTGAGGAGACAGCATGTAGCTGTGAAAGAGAAAGGAGCTCTGTGAGTTCAGAGTGTCCGCAACAGAGAAAGAAAGCAACAGAGAAGGAGACAAACAGAGAGTAGAAGAAGAGCTCTAGTCAGGCAGGAGCTAAAGAAAGAAGAAAGTGACGCTTCCTGGTGAAGACCCTGGGACTCGGAGGGTCCAGGTGACACCAAGCAGGGAACGAAGGGATTCCAGGGCCACAGATAGCTTCAGAGCTGGTGGCCAGTGAAGTCAGCTGAGAAAGGACACAATTAGAGGGGTGCACTGGCATCAACCCCCAGATCTACCCGGGATCGGCGGAGGTCCCTGACGGTGGTTCCAGCAGTCCAAAGGCTCCTGCAGGCCTTGACAAGAACTGTGAGTAAAGACCTTGAAACTGCACCCCTGGTGTTGCCTCAGTTATTTCTCTGCATAGACACTAATAAGCACCAACTGTGCCCCGGGGTATTGCTCCACCTGTGGTGAGCAGTACCATCATTGCTGCCATTCCATCACCCCGGAGGCCTCATACAGCAGCGGCGGCTTAATAGCTGCATACCACAGGTGGTGTCACGAACACAAACTTTATTCACCCCCAACACTGCAGCCATATTTAACTGACACCCACCAAGGCCACGGAGTCGGGCCCCGCCACCACTGACTACCTCCGGACTAGTCCGGCCCGGCACCGGGTGTTCCATAGCCCTGGGGTGGGCGACACACTCTCAGCGGGTGAGGAGCTGGGAGAAGGAGCTCCCCAGTGAGGAGTTGAGTTAGCTCCAGGGGAGTGAAGTGAGAGGAAGCTGGGAGTTGGAGCTCCCAGAGGAGAAGAATCCCAGGTCGTAGGCGGTGGTTTGGACCTAAAGGAGTCGGACCCCCGGTTGCAGGGGATTGAGGCTAGGTGCCAGGACCGGTCTGGTAGACGGTTAGCAGGCTGGGCCTAATCACTGGTCTGGGGCCGAAGGCACGGCGGGGTGCATGGACCCTAAGTCGGGGAGAAGCTCTATGCAACCCGGCAATTAACCTGAGGAGAACGGAGCCATTATGGACAGTTCTCACTAGCTCCAGAATCGGGGCACTAGCGCAACAAGAGGGATAGGGCTTTCCAAACAAGCGGCCTACTGAAATCCCAAGCGTGAGCCCTGAGAGCAGGCTCCTCCACTTAGCCACAGTGGGGAGCGGAGCCCGGATAGCTTCAAGCTACTGGACCACAACGGACACTTTAAAATTTAGTGCCAGGAGACAGGTTGCAGACCACCAACAACACTCCAGGGGACGGGACCCGGACGAGTTCCCCTTGAGAGGCAGCGGTATCCAGACACTTGGTTTACCCAGTTGTCAGCGTCTGCTTCACGGCTGAGTGAGTACCTGACTGACCCCTGCACCGCGTCACTGCATCACCATCCAGAGTCCCGGGGCCTACCCCTACCAGTGGAGGGCAACGTCACCTAGCTGCCCTACTTCATCCCCACGGGTATTCCCAACGGCAGCGGCGGTACTCCCAATTACCGCACACCACAGGTGGTGTCACAAACTATATCAATTCCCCTGTAAATACCTGCTTTACATTTGAGTGTGGCCCCTAAGCCCCCGGGTCTGGAGACCCTCGAGCCACGAACAGACACTACCCCTGGATCCAAGCGGTTCAATCCGCTGCTGGGGCGTCACATCTCAAATTTCTGACGTCACGAACAGGATACGAACTGGGCCCACTAACCTGGGTGACGTGCACCTTAGAAAGCAAAGCTGCGTGTCAAAAATCCTGTTCCCTCTATTTTCCGCCATCTTTTTTGCCAAAACGCCATCTTCCAGACAAAAAGCTTGTGAAGCCGAAGCCCCGCCCTTCGTCCTGAGAGTTTGCAAGCATCCGGAAGTTCCCAGAGGGCCCCAATGCAACAGTGAGTGGCTAGCGAAAACCGAGGGGGCGTGATGGCATGTAGCAGCGGAAGTGAAGCAGGGACACTAGGACTCTGCGATAACGTTCCTGGGCACCGTAGAGGCAAGATGGCGGCACGAGACTGCTCACCAGAGCACGCTGCTCTTGGGAACGCGACCTGGATCGAGCAAGAAACTGAGCAGCTCTGCAGGACGATGCGGACGCAGTTCCTCATTATTCTGGACCATTGGAGGGAAGAAATGAGGAGCCTGCCAATGGCGGTGCGAGCCCGTGAGATCTAAGTCCCACGTGAGGAGCGGGTAAGCAACTACCCAGCCCAGGTTGACCCGGCCTATATGGCTGCGGGTTCCGGTCTGCCCCCGCCCGTAGCAAGCTCTCCGCCATCGTCACCCTCATCCTCGGCGGACACCGAGATGCCTACTCCTATACCGGCAGCGGAACCTCCAGTGCCCATTTGTAGAGAACAAGCTGCAGAGCCCCAGATCTCATCTGACCAGGCCACGACAGCGGTTACCCCAACACCAGCCAGACCAGACCCGGCCACATCACCAGGCCCATACGCCGATACGGAGCACCCGGACTCAGCATCCCCGACTGCAGGAGTCAAGCTACAACCAGCACCAGTGGTGGAGGTGAAGCCCGACATCAGCGCTCATGAAAAAGAAAGGCATTGGCAGTTGCTGATGCGGTTGTGCAGAAAAGTGTTTGCTCGGGAGCGGCGCAGGAGAAGAATCACCGCTCACCTCAACAGAGTAGAGGAGATGGAACTTGCAAGTTCATAAAAGTTTGAAAATGGTTGTATGGACTGTAACCCTTGTTGAACCTTAATGTGTTAATTGGAGAAGACTATCTGGACCCTCAGGTGGGGGGGTGACAGGAAAGTTTACAGTCATATGAAAAAGTTTGGGCACTCCTATTAATGTTAACCTTTTTTCTTTATAACAATTTGGGTTTTTGCAACAGCTATTTCAGTTTCATATATCTAATAACTGATGGACTTGAAGTGAGGTGTATTGTACTAACAGAAAATGTGCAATCTGCAATTTAAACAAAATTTGACCAGTGCAAAAGTATGGGCACCCTTATCAATTTCTTGATTTGAACACTCCTAACTACTAACTACAGGTCGCACAATCTGCACTCCATCCTATATCAGGCGCTCTTGTCAAACCAATGAATGGAAAACAGGAATATTACAAATTCAAGAAGCAACAAACACATGGACTTATAGGAGCAAAACTCCAAACATAGCTGCAGGGAGCTTCCCAGCTAATCAACAGAGAGGGAAGATTCCTGCATGCAAGTAAACTTACAATAACCACAATAATTGACAACCCATATAAGAACAAGAGAACAAAAAACAACATAAGAAAGAACCAAGCACTTATCTGGGGTAGATGTGGTCAGAAGCAAGATGAAAAGGCTGGTAAGCTACAGGACAATGATAACCGTCTCAGACTGCCAGCAGACCAAGGTTTAAATAGGCAGAGAGTTAGCAATGGAAAAGCCCATTGCTCCAGCACACCTGGTCTCTGTCTGTTAGGGCCAGGTGGACGGGCAGACCCAGGAGGTGGATCCACTGGGCCGAACACCTCACTGAAGGCAAGGGGTCCGGTAGCCGGAGCACTACAGGTAGCAGGACAGTCCGTTCGAAGGAGTGGAGTGTAGAAGTCCCTGGGACCACGGAGTCACCGAAGGTAGTCCGGGTGACGGAGCTCAGGTTCGGAGACCGAGATGTTGTCAGGCAGAGTCCGGAACCGACGGAGCGAGAAGACGGGTCACCACAGGGATCAGAGATGGTATGGACTGACGGGATGGCAGACAGTCACCGTTCGGGGTTCGGGAATCGTCAGGACCAGATGGCGAGGCAGGAGCGGCTCTAGGAGAGAGATAGGTAAGTATCCCACAAAACACAAGGAGACCTGACTCCTAGCTTAGCAAAACACGAAGAACAGGCCCCGCCCACTTGGAAAGGATCCCCCTATATACCCAGTACCTGATCCTTCAATATCCTGTTGGAGGACACTGGCCCTTTAAGAGAGGGTCAATGACCGCGCGCGCGCCCTAATGCGCATGCGCGAGGCCCGGGTGCCAGAAGCCAGAGGAGGGAGCGGTGAGCAAGAAGCAGGAGAGCCGGGCTGGGGCCGAGTTGCCGACGGGCGCCGGGAGCGGGGACTGGGCTGCCTGGGGACCGCAGGCGATGGGGCAGGAAGGCTGTGGAGCGGGGGACCGGGAAGCCTGGCACGGGAGCGGCGGAGCGCGACCTGAGAGCGAGGAAGCGTGGCAGGGGAGCCGGTGAGCATGGCAGGGGAGCCGGGGAGCCTAGCAGGGGAGCCGGGGAGCGTGACACTATCCATACCATTACTGGCCACAAGAGGGACCCTCACAGCAGCAAAAGCATAACTGACATTCACAACAAGCTCCCCAGTGAGTTGTTGGCTCCAGGGAAGCAAAGTGAGAGGAAGCTGGGAGTTGAAGCTCCCAGAGGAGGAGAATCCTAGGTCGCAGGCGGTGGTTTGGACCTAAAGGAGTCGGACCCCCGGTCGCAGGGGATTGAGGGTAGGTGCCAGGACCGGCCTAGTGGACGGTCAGCAGCCTGGGCCTAATCGCCGGTCTGGGGCCGAAGGCACGGCGGGGTGCATAGACCCTAGGTCGGGGAGAAGCTGTATACTACCCGGCAATTAACCTGAGGAGAACGGAGCCATTATGGACTGTTCCCACCAGCTCCAGAATTGGGGCCCTAGCGCAACGAGGGGGATAGGGCTTTCCAAACAAGCGGTCCACTGAAATCCCAAGCGTGAGCCCTGAGAGCAGGCTCCTCCACTTAACCACAGTGGGGAGCGGGGCCCGGATAGCTCCAAGCTACCCGACCACAACGTACACCTTAAAATTTAGTGCCAGGAGGCAGGTTACAGACCACCAGCAACACTGCAGGGGACGGGACCCGGACGAGTTCCCCTTGAGAGGCAGCGGGATCCAGACACTTGGTTTACCCAGTTGCCAGCTTCTGCTTCATTGCTCAGTGAGTACCCTACTGACCCCTGCACCGTGTCTCCGCATCACCATCGAGAGTCTGGAAGCCTACCCCTACCCGTGGAGGGCAACGTCACCTAGCTGCCCCACTCCATCACCCCAGGTATTCCCAATGGCAACGGCGGTACTCCCAAATACCGCACACGACGGGTGGTGTCACAAACTATATAAATTCCCCTGTAAATACCCCCTTTACATTTGAGTGTGGCCCCTAAGCCCCCGTGTCCGGAGGTCCTCGAGCCACGAACGGACACTACCCTTGGATCCAAGCGGTTCAATCTGCTGCTGGGGCGGCACACTGCCATTGCTACTGTGATGATGCGCGAAATGAGGAACTTACACTGAGGACCCTGCCCACAAAGGCCTGCCCCAGATGCACATGCCAATCAAAGGTGCAGTATATTTCTCGAACTTTGATTATAGATATTTCAGCAATCAAGCATCTTTCAACAAAAAATATGCTTGAATTTAGCAACTAGTGCCAGTATGGCACTGCCTTTGCTTTATATAGCAAAATCCTGGTGGTTGGTTCCCTTT
Source organism: Anomaloglossus baeobatrachus (assembly GCF_048569485.1). Taxonomy (NCBI): domain Eukaryota; kingdom Metazoa; phylum Chordata; class Amphibia; order Anura; family Aromobatidae; genus Anomaloglossus; species Anomaloglossus baeobatrachus. The sequence continues at coordinate 855,926,416 of NC_134353.1, read as the reverse complement.
AAGTGGTCAGAGAAACAGTGTGGTAAATTACATCATATCACAGACTATTGTCCTGCCTAAAATATGTATATTTTCAGTTGTTCACCCTGGGAATGGGTCATTCTGTGCTGACAAAGTTTATTTAATTCTACATGGCCAGGCTCTGCCCCCTTCAATAATGCAGATATCAACATCATTTCCCCTAATAGAAATGTCCACACTCTGCTTCCTAATCTAATTGCTTTATATTACCATTTAATAGAAATTACCTTTGTTGCGGGCAGGGGACAGACCACAACAGGGGGGCCGCTCGAGGCGGTTGGATCCGGGCGCTTGTGTTGCGGGCGGAGGAGGGGACGCCGCGCTCTCCCACTGCTCGGGTCCGGCTGCCGCTGCGGCTGCTGCGGCCTGCTGCTCGGTGGCTCGAGCGATGGGCCGGATCCCGGGGACTCGAGCGGCGCTCCTCGCCCGTGAGTGAAAGGGGATTGGTTGTGGGGATAGTTTATTGTCCGTGACGCCACCCACGGTTGTGGTGATTAAGTAGACACCACCGCTGCTCTGTCTGGGGAGCCCGGGAGTGATGTTATGGAGCAGCCAGTTGTTGATTTGCCCCTCCGTGGGTAGGGGGTTTGGTGGTCCCGGGGCCCAGTGATGGGGTTGGTATGGTGGACAGGCGGGTATGGGGCCTATGGAGGTGCAGGGGCGCAGGGGCAGCGCTGTGCCGCACGGCACGGAGGTACTCACTCAGCCAGTAAACACGACACAGTTCTCAGTAAACAAACGGCTGGTTGGACGGGTCCCTCGCACGGTTACGGTGCTGATTTTCCCTGCAGTTAGCGATGACGGTCTCTTCCCTGCACCTATGTAAAGTCTTTTTGGTAGCGATGGGTTCCCATCGGTTACCCGCTCCCCGACCTGGACATGAGCCGGAGGAGCCCCTATCTTGCCCGCAGGCGCTGGCCCTGGGAAACTGGTGCCTTGGCGGTGGCGGTGTCTCCCCTTAACGGTCGGACTGTTGCCTTCAATCGGGACTTGGTTGTTAGGAGACAGAGGTCCCCTTCACTAACGGATTTGGCAAATTATGGCGACTCCTACCCTTGCCGGGATCCGAAAGGCCCCTGCCCTGGTGCTGACTGTTCTTCGTATACTGCTCCGGTACCGCCGGGTCACCACCCGTCCACGGTCCTTCCAGCAACCTCCAAGCAGTCCCCCTGCAGACTATCACCGCCGTCTGCTGACCTTGCTGTCTCAGTCCGGGGCACACACCCGGACCAACTTCAGGCTTTCTTAACTGTTCCTTTTCTCTGTCACCACTCTTACTGTCCTCCTTTACCACTTCCTTCTCCTTCCTCCTCCAAAACTGAACTCTATCTGCCTGGTTCTCCCGCCTCCAGGGCTGTGAACTCCTCGGTGGGCGGAGCCAACCGCCTGGCCCACCCCCTGGTGTGGACATCAGCCCCTGGAGGAAGGCAACAAGGATTTTAGGTTAGCCTAGGTGTTCCTGCAGGGAATGTGGGGTGTATGTGGTGTTGTGACCTGTGACCCCTGGCTTGCCCAGGGCGTCACATTCCCCCTTAGCAAAACGCAGACCGTCCTCGGGCTGCCCGTCCAACACCGGTTTTATTTTCCTTTTGTTTTTCTGCAAGATAAAAAACGGTAACATATATACAAGTTATGACATCATCCCACATCGGGAGGCACATTTCTTAAACGTTACAGTTTTAAACGGTTACGGTCTCCGCTCTCTCCCACCCAAGTAACCTGGCCCTGATGCTGCCGCTAAAACCCAGGCAGCACCCCTCGACCCCAGTCCTGAACCAGTTACCCGAGCGGAATCTGTCCTTCCCCTCCAGAGGGTAGCCACCGGTTCCTGTGGTGGCTGGGCCCCAGCCTGCTCTGCTGTGGGCCCTCCCTCCAACCTGCCTCTCCGGAGGCGGTAAATGCGGAAACGGTAACGGTAACACAACTTATTTACAAGCCACTAGCGTTTGTGGTTGCCCTGCAAGTTCACGGGCTTGTCCATAGGAGTTCCTATGCAACTAAGGGGTCCCCACGGGGACAACGGTGCCGGCAACGGCCGGTTGCAAATCACGGTGCAATCAGGTGACTGTTCGGTTCCATTTACTTATCATTTTTCATCTTTTTCAAACACAAACACTGGTGGTCCCAACGGCGACGGTGCAACGGGGCTCCGCTGCCCTACTCAGAGTCCTCAACATCACCTGAGGGAGGGGGCGCGGCGCTCACACGGGACTCCTGGCTGCCCCTTAACTTTGCATCCAGCGCGAACCACCCCCTCTCCCCACAGTGCCGGGTGTACTGCACGATGTCGCCCGGCATCAGGTTACGACCGGGATGCTCCTCAGGCAGGTGGGCATTCACATCCCGCCGGGCTATAAACACTTCGGCCTCCAGGCCCGGTTCATATATAAACCCATAGCCTCGGCGGACATCAAACCGCCTCACCTGCCCTTCGTACAGCGGGCCCCGGACACGGAAAGTTGCCTGACGGAGGCTCTCTTTTTCTCTGATTGCACGGGCCACCAGCTCCGCTTTCTTCCTTTCCCTCTCACCGATTTCCAGGCCCAACGGTACCGGCTCCCTGTCCCAGTACGGCGCTGCTGCGAGCTCCGGCGCACGGGTCGGGCCCCGCAAGACCTGTTCGACATTGCCCACTGCTGGTACTCTGGGCGACAGGTCCCGCGGTGACTTGGCCTTAGACGCTGCCTTGCATCGGCAACCCGGCGCAACCTCAGCCGAGGTGTGGGGGATGGGCACAGGGGCTTTCCGCAGTTGGGCCTTCGGCACGGAGCGGGTCATCGGCTCCGGCTGGGGGACTTTCTCGGGGGACGCCTCCGGTTCGGTTTTCGGGGCTTTCCATGGCAGCACCTCCGGTCGACTACGGGCTCCGGCTACAGGTCAGCCCGCCTGGGCGGGCATGCTGGGTATCGCTACCGGTTGCGGTGGTAGCGGGCCTAGTGGCGGGGTCACGGCTTCCGAGATGGGTGGCGAGGGAGGCAGCAGGGGGAGAGGGTTTGGACCGGGTCCCGCAGCCGCGATGACCGGCCCTTCAAGGGCATCGGGGCGTGGATCACATGAGCCGGAGGAGCCCCTATCTTGCCCGCAGGCGCTGGCCCTGGGAAACTGGTGCCTTGGCGGTGGCGGTGTCTCCCCTTAATGGTCGGACTGTTGCCTTCAATCGGGACTTGGTTGTTAGGAGACAGAGGTCCCCTTCACTGACGGATTTGGCAAATTATGGCGACTCCTAGCCTTGCCGGGATCCGAAAGGCCCCTGCCCTAGTGCTGACTGTTCTTCGTATACTGCTCCGGTACCGCCGGGTCACCACCCGTCCGCGGTCCTTCCAGCAACCTCCAAGCAGTCCCCCTGCAGACTATCACCGCCGTCTGCTGACCTTGCTGTCTCAGTCCGGGGCACACACCCGGACCAACTTCAGGCTTTCTTAACTGTTCCTTTTCTCTGTCACCACTCTTACTGTCCTCCTTTACCACTTCCTTCTCCTTCCTCCTCCAAAACTGAACTCTATCTGCCTGGTTCTCCCGCCTCCAGGGCTGTGAACTCCTCGGTGGGCGGAGCCAACCGCCTGGCCCACCCCCTGGTGTGGACATCAGCCCCTGGAGGAAGGCAACAAGGATTTTAGGTTAGCCTAGGTGTTCCTGCAGGGAATGTGGGGTGTATGTGGTGTTGTGACCTGTGACCCCTGGCTTGCCCAGGGCGTCACACTTGCTGTGGCTCGAGTGGCAGCCGGATCCGGGGCTCGTGCTGCCATCCATCGCCCACGAGTGAAAAGGGGTTATTTACAGGGGATAGAGTTTTTGTCAGTGACACCACCCATGGGTTGCGGTGAGAGTTACTAGCACCGCCGCTGCTTGATGATGGGACGCCCGGGGCTGATCGAGCAGGGCAGCAGAATGGAATCCCCTCCACGGGTAGGGGAGGTGTAGTCCCTGGGCCCAGGGTGTATGGGAGCAATGGCTACGGAGACTGACATGCAGGGTTGGACCAGGGATGAATGGTGTACTCCAGTTCCAAAGAATTGCACGCAAAGTCCAGTGGCAAACCAAATTGCCAGTGACCGGTCGCCTCCGGCGGCTGTATTTGGTTTAAACACCCGGGTGTAACAAACAGGGGTCCCTTCCTCCTGCACTCAGTCTTTGTGTCTTCAATGGTACAACTCCGCTTGGAGCGGAGAAGTCCACTCCTGGTATTTTGGGAGCTGTGGCCCGCGAAATCTTACCCGTTGGATCTCTGTGGGCTCTGGCGGACACCCTATCCCCCGTGTTGAGCTTCCATTTCGCTCTCTGGGCTTAATTAACAAGGGGCTTGCAACCTTCCTCGTCCTAGGGTCCAGGCACCCCGACTGTGACTACCTGGTTTTGCCAGGGCGTCACACCTTTATTTTGTCCCCTTAAAAAATGTCATGCACTATGTACCCTAAATGATAAAACAGGAAACAATCAGTCTCCTCGGTTATATGAACTTGTTAAACAGCTGATTTGGAAGAACCTGAGGAAACCAATTGCATTTCTCTATTGCGTAAATGTGTGGAAAGCAGTGGCAGAACTGTCAACTAGGGACAGAGAGGAAAGGGGGGCACCAAAGAGAAGGGCAGTATGAATCCTTTAGTGGGCCCTTGTTTTAGCTACTGCTAATAATTCACTGTCACTATCATACATCACAGAGGGGCAGGGGGTATATGCATTACAGGAGATGTTGGCGCCATATACATCACAGGAGAGTCTGGGGGCATATACATCACAGGAGAGGTTGGGGGCATATACATTACATGAGATGCTGGGGGCATATACCTCACAGGAGGAGCTGGTGGCATATACATTATAGGAGGGACTGGGGGCATAGACAACACAGGAGATGTGGGGGCATAGACATCACATAGTATGCTGGGGCATACACATTAGAGGAGATACTGCGGTCATATACATTACAGGAGATGCTGGGACGCATAAATTACAGGAGACAGTAGGGGCATACACATCACATGAGAGGCTAGCGTAACATACATTACAGGAGAGGCTGGGGGAATATACATCACAAGAGTGGCTGGTGGCATATATATGTGCCGCCCCGGTGTTAGTCGGGCTTCTCGGATCTGGGTTTGTGGCTCAAGGGGGGGTCTGGACTCGGCTTGGCGGACACTTTGATCCATATAAAAGGGGAGAATTTACAGGGGATAAGTTCATGACATGACGCCACCTGCAGGTTTCCGTAATGGGAGTATCGCCGCTGCTGGAAGGAGTACCGGGACAGATGATGTTAAGCAGCCAGATGTCAGTCCCTCCACAGGTAAGGAAGGCCTCGGGTGTTGGTAGTTATTTGGGAGAGCAGGGTGCAGGGATCAGGGTACTCACTGCGGGTAGTCGTGGTGCTGGATGAAGTTTATAAAGGAGACACACACGCTGCAGGTAAACCAAAGTCTCTGTGTACAGCTGCTGCTGCCGGGAGCCCGTCCAAGTACTCGGTCCCACTGATGTCACTTAGTGATCCGGAGCCTGTTTCCGTGCACAATTTATGGTCCTTTGGTGGTCCCCGTGGCTTGAAGCTATTGGAGGCCCTGCTCACTATGTGTAATGTAGCCGTGCTCTTGAGGGCTGGCACGTGGGACTTTAGTGGGTTACTGTGTCTGGCTACACCCCTGTCCCCCTCGTTGTTCTGATGCCCTCAACCTCTGAGCTCATAGGGTAGTCCTTGAAGATCATCTCTCCTTAAGGTGAATTGCCAGGATGTTGAATCGGCTTCTGACCTAGGGTTCTGTACCCAGTCGTGCTCGGTACCGCTCAGTTCTTTTGGGCATTCTGGTGCCGACAGTCCTCCAAGACTACGTCCATCACACCCTTGTCCAATGGCACTGCTACCAGTTCCCGACTCCTCTGGACCCGAATCACCGCTTGCGACCCAACCAGTGTCCCTAGTTCCCCAGGAGCTCACTCTCCCAGCTCCTCTCTCTTTGGAGCCTACATCTCAACTCCTCTATCTCTGTCTCCCTCTCACAGTCTGCTCAGTTCCCCAGTGGCCAACCCATTTTCCAGTTTGTCCAACCTCCCTGGTGTGTCTGGCAGTGACTGCTGTGAGGTGATTGGGTTTTGGTGCAGATGGGAGCGACATTGGTTTCTTGGGCACCTGGAACCATGGGGGGTGGGCCCTGCACCCTGGGTAAGGATGCAGTTCCCTGTGGCACCCTGATGTATTCAGGGGCGCCAAATATACATCACAAGAGGGGCTGGTCATATACATCAGAGGAGACGTTGAGGACATATGCATCATAGGAAAGGGCTGGAGAAAATACATCACAAGAGGGGATGGGGCACAGAGATCACTGATGAAGCACAGACAGCACATCGGGGAAGCACAGACAGCACTGGGGGAGCATGGACAGCACTGGGGAAGCACGGACAACACTAGGGGGCACAGACAGCGCTTGGGGTCACAGACAGCACTAGGGGGAACAGACAGCACTAGGGGGGCACGGATAGCACTGGGGTTGCACGCAAAGCACTAGGTGGCACATACAACACGAGGGGGCACGCACAGGACTGGGGGACACAGACAGCACTGGGGGTGGCAAAGACAACACTGGCAGCGGCACGGATAGCACTAGGGGGCATATACATCACTAGGGGGCACAGACATCTCTAGGGGGGCACAGACAGTGCTGAGGGAGCATATACATGATCAGGGAGAAATAGACAGCCCTGGGCAGCACGGACAACATGTGGCTCATGGACAGCACTAGGGAGGCATGGACAACAGTGAGGGAGCACACAGGACTGGGGGGCAGAACATGGCACTTGGGAGCAGCACACAGCACTGGGGGGAAGGGGTCCACCGGGAGGCAGGGAGGCATGTACAGCAGGGAGGCCGGTAAAGCTGCTGCTAATCTTCTTCTGTGGGACAGGAGTGCGATTTGCGCTTACCCTACCTACAAACTAAAGGCCCCATTACAAGCAACGACGTATCTAACGAGATATCGCTGGGGTCACGGAATTCGTGACGCACATCCGGCCTCATTAGCGACGTCGTTGCGTTGCGTAACACTTACGAGCGACCACTAACGATCACAAATACTCATCACATCGACGATTGTTGACACGTCGTTCATTTCCATAATATCGTTGTTTCTTCTGGACGCTGGTTGTTCGTCGTTCCTGAGGCAGCACACATCGCTATTTGTGACACCCCAGGAACGACGAACAACAGCGTTCCTGCGTCCTCCGGAAATGAGGTGGGAGTGACGATCATGCGGCTGCTCTCCGCCCCTCCTTTTCAATTGGTGTCCTACTGGGTGACGTCGCTGTGACGCCGTACGAACCACCCCCTTAGAAAAGAGGTTGTTCGGCGGCCACATCGACGTCATTTGTAAGGTATGTTTGTGTGACGCATTCCAGCGATATTGTTCGCCACGGACAGCGATTTGCCCGTGACGCACAAACGACGGGGGCGGGTGCTATCACTAGCGACATCGCTAGCGATATCGCTGCGTGTAAAGCAGCCTTAAGCCCTGAGAATGCTGGAACAGGCCAGTGTGAGGACCTCATAGTATGTCCACACAGCATTCAGTAGTGAATGCCGCATGCACGTTCTCGCCTCACATATTGGGAGTGAAAGGGCCAGCAGACAGCAGGACCATGGCTGCTGTACGAGCACTGCGGTTCCTGGGAATTTGCTCGGAGGCCGCAGAAAAAGTCATCGCGGGCCGCAAACGGCCCACGGGCCGGGGGATTCCCACCACTGCTTTAGTGTCACATGGAAGGCACTAAATTTTTAACCTTGTTTAACCTAATAAGGAAATAAATCATTTTAAAAAACAATGTGGTATCCCCCTATTTTTGACAACCAGCCAAGGTAAAACATACTTACTGCAGGCTGATATTATCAGGCTGGGAAGTCCCATGGTTATTTGGCCCTTTGCATTCTTAAAAGATCTGCATGCAGTCACCCCAGAAGTGGTGCATTACATTAGATGCGCCAAGTTTGGCACTTCGCCTCAGCACTTCGTGATTCTACTGGTGCGGTGGCAATCGGGGGTAATGGTTTATGGGGTTGATGTCAGATATGTAATGTCAGCTGCATCAACCCCTGGTGTTAGTAATGGAGAGGCGACTATCAGACACCCCGATTACTAACCCAGTAAAAATATTTTGTTTTAAAAAACACTGTCTAACAGAGCTAACAGCTGCAAAACATGCGGGGGCAGGGACTAAAGAATGGCGCTCGAGCACCTGCGATACTCGATGGAGTATTGAGCAGTGACAAGCACGGTGGCACATCACTTCTAATTATCTATGGTCCAGAGTAAAAAATGAAAGACAGCTCTCTCTGGGAAAGAAAGACAATGTTCTACTGGCCACTTAGCAGAGGCTTTAGCAATGTTATTACAAATGAACACTTAGCAGGTTTCATTCAATAAATTAAGTAATATACATACATACATAAATGACTGCAGTTCATGCCTCCAGTCATCTGCGCAATAAAAATGAAGGTAATATATAAACTGTATTGACTGCTGGATCACATCTCTGTGATTATCCCTACAGAAAGTGTAATTATCCATCATGTCCTGGGATAAGGGATGATCTGCTTATCTCCGTGTAATTATTACTATTTATTATTAATGCCTGCTTGAACAATGACATTTGTAATTATGTTAGTGTCAATATAGTGAGTCCTGTGAGAGAATGATTAACAATGTCTTCTTCTATATAAATGATTCTAGGAACCTTCTACTATGACGCCCTGGACCCCAGGGGTCACAGGTAACAACAACACCACACCCCCCCCCCATCCCTTGTGAGGACACACCCGTCACCCGAAAGGGGGACCTGATGCCTCCCTCAGGGCCAGTAGGGCACACCAGGTGGGCGGAATCAGGCAGAAAGGCACGCCCACCGAGGAGACTACTGTCCTGAGGCAGGAAAAACAGTCAGTGAGTCAGTAGTAGTGGGTAGGGAGTGGAGAGTGACAGGAGGAGGAAGGAGAGAAGCTGTCAGGGACCCGGGTTGGAGCCTGGGATCCCCGAAACGTCAGGCAGGCAGACGGTGGTGGCAGCCTGCAGGAGTACCGGTATAGCGACCGGCGGAATCGTAGGGACCGGGCAAGGGTTGGAGCCCTGGGACCTGAACCGGGGAGTCAACAGTTAATCGGAGCACCAGCAACCGGGTACTCAGACCCCGTCCTAGCTTAGAAGCCACTGAGTTTAGGCAAATTCACTGATTGCAGTCTGGACCTCACGGGTTCATCCTCACCCAAAGTCCCGAAAGAAAGCAACAGCCCACCGATACCGGGTGAGAGCCACCGCCAAGGGCCAAACATCCGACGGGCCAGCGCCTGCGGGCAACCGAGGGCTCTTCCGGCAGCTAAACGCTGGGGAGCGGGCTACCACTGCCCAGGCAGGGGAGCCAAAAGTCACAACAGAAGGTGCAAAGGAAAGGGGCCACCATCAGCCTCACAAGGGACACAAGCAGCCAGCTGCGGGACCCGACCATACCCGAACTTTGGTTTACCAGTGACTCCAAGTGTGACTTAATAGTGAGTACACCAGTGCCATCCGGGCACGACACCGCACCGCAGCACAGCACCCTGACATCATCACCCGTCCCACCGGGCCCCGGGAGACACCGCCCCTAACCACGGAGGGGCTAACATCCAGGCTGCGCCCTCAACATCGATCCCGGGAGCCCCCTTCACTCCCGCCGCAGCCGTGGTGCATCCCGTCACCACGACCCATGGGTGGCGTCACGACCCGTCCAATGACAATGTGGCCCCCCGGCTGCGAATCTCATCCCACACCACCACCCCACTGCCTCCCCTTAACAGAGAGATGTGGCCCCAGGTCCAGAGGCGCTCGAGCCACCAACAACGCGAGCCCGGACCTCGAGCGGCTCGTCCCGGCCAGGGAGCGACCGAGCCCTCTCAGGGCGGTACACTACTTTGTAAGAACAGGACATAAGACTAGTGATGAGCGAGCACTACCATGCTCAGGTGCTGAATACTCGTAATGACCAGTTACTGTTCAGAAGGACAATAATCGAGTGCATCCATTTGAGCAGCCAACTGCTAGTTATAAGCACCCGAGCATGGTAGTGCTCGCTAATCACTAGAGATAAGCAAACCCATGGAACTTTGGTTTTCGCGGGTGCAGCCGAACCGACCCTCCATGGATTTGGACTTGACCCAAACTCCAATGGAAGTTACTGATTGGCAGTTCAGGTGTCAGCTCACATATGTGGCGCCCTGGGCAATCCAGGACGTCACAAGCACTACACCAACACACCCCACACTCCCGGTCAGGGACACCAAAGTCAGACAAAAACCCTTGTTGCCTTCCTCCAGGGGCTGATGTCCACACCAAGGGGTGGGCCAGGCGGTTGGTCCCGCCCACCGAGGAGTTCACAGTCCTGGAGGCGGGAAAAGCAGAGAGATAGAGTTTGGAAGTGAAAGTGAGAGGAAGTAAAGTGGTAGAGGAGCAGACAGAAGTAGTCCGGGTGTGTGGCCCGGACGGAACAGCAAGGTTGGCAGACGGTGGTGACCGTCTGCAGGAGTGGCCTATTAGAGCTAGCCGTAAGGACCGTGGACGGGCGGTGGCCCGGCGGTACCGGACCGGTACGCAAAGAGAAGCCAGCACCATCCGGCAGGGCTTACGGACCCCGGCAAGGCTAGGAGTCGCCGTGAATTTGTCAAATCCGTTAGCGAAGGGAACCTCCTGGGTTTCCCAGCAGCCAAGTCCCGACAGAAGGCAACAGTCCAACCGAGAGAGGGAAACACAGTCACCGCCAAGGCTAAAGTTCCCTGGGCCAGAGCCTGCGGGCAAAAGGGCTCCTTCAGCACCCATCCAAGCTGGGGAGCGGGTTACCGGTGGGAACCCATCGGAACCGTACACACTACACAGGTGCAGGGAAAGGCAGTCACCATCAACCTGCCGGGAGGAGAAACACCGCAGCCGTCTGTGGGACCCGTCCATCCAGCCGTTTGTTTTACCGGAGACTCTGTGTACATCATTGGCTGAGTGAGTACCACCGTGCCGTGCGGCACAGCGCTGCCCCCGCGACCCTGCACCTGGCCAGGCCCCGTAACCCACCTGCCATCCATCTCTACTCCCTCACCGGACCCCGGGACAACCAATCCCCCTACCCACGGTGGGGAGGACTAACATCCAAGCTGCTCCCTTTCATCGCTCCCGGGATCCCCGTCCAGAGCAGCGGTGGTGTCACCAATCTCACCACAACCGTGGGTGGCGTCACGGACAATATCTAATCCCCACAATCAAACTCCCATTTTCACTCACGGGCAAGGAACGCCGCTCGAGTCCCCGGGATCCGGCCCACCGCTCGAGCCACCACCGAGCAGCAGCAGCAGCGGCCGGACCCGAGCAGTGGGAGAGCGCCACGTCGCCTCCTCCACCCGCGACAACTTGGCGTCACGAACAGGATCTTACCGCTCTGCCGTCTGGTAGAGGTGCGCCTTGTGACCGCCGGAGGTGTCCGGCCAAAAATTTGGAGAAGCCGCCATCTTAGGCGCGAAAAATTCCCGCTTGAGTGTCTCCTTGAGCAGTGGAGGCGCGAAGGCCTAAACCCCGCCCCTGTAGAGGAGGAGCCGAAAAGAAACTAAGGGGGACTGATGGCGTCTGGCCGCATGTAGCCCGCGGCTATAATAGCAGGGACGCCAGGACCCTGCGGCCATCTTGTTGTTGGTTCCTGGAAGAGGCCGCCAGAGCCATGTTTATGCCGTCCCGCAGCACCGTAGCCCCCGCGCCTGGAACCGCAGCGTGGGTGGAGGTCCGGACCACTCAGCTCCAACAACGGCTGCAGGTCAAAATGCAGCTCCTCCTGGAGGAGTGGGAGGCCGAAATGGCGGAGGTTGTGGCGACCGTGCGGAGACGCGAGGAAGAGGGAGTTTCGGAAGGGAGGGTGAGTGACCCACGCCCCTGTGCCCCTAGTGGGTCGGTCATCGCGGCCGAGGGACCCGGTCCATACCCGCTCGCCCAGCTACCTCCCCCGCTACCCGTATTGGCTCCAACGCCCCCGCCACTAGGCCCGCTACCACCACAACCGGTAGTGGTACCCCGCACGTCCGCCCAGGCGGATCGGCCTGCAGCCGGAGCCCGTGATCGACCAGAACAGCTACCGTGGAAGGTGCCGAAGCCTGAACCAGAGGTATCTGCGGAGACTTTCCCCGAGCCGGAGCCGACAGGCCGCTCCGTGCAGGAGGCCCGGTGGAAGAGGACCCCTGCGCCCATCCCCCACACCTCGACTGAGGTTGCGCTGGGTTGCCGCTGCAGGGCAGGACCCCAGGCCAAGTCACCGGGGGACCTTCCACCCAGATCACCAGTGGTGGGCAGTGTCCAGAAGGTCTCGCGGGGCATGACCTGTGCGCCGGAGCTCGTAGCAGCCCCGTATTGGGACAGGGAGCCGACACCGCTGGGCCCGGAGATCGTGGAAAGGGAGAGGAAGAAGGCAGAGTTGGTGGCCCGCACGATCCGGGAAAAAGAAAGCCTCCGGCAAGCGACCTTCCGTGTCCGGGGCCCCCTGTATGAAGGGCAGGTGAGGCGGTTTGATGTCCGCCGGGGCTATGGCTTTATTTACGAGCCGGGCCTGGAGGCCAAAGTCTTTGTAGCCCGGCGGGATGTCAACGCCCACCTGCCGGAGGAGCACCCAGGCCGTAACCTGATGCCGGGAGACCTGGTGCAGTACACCCGGCACTGCGGGGAGAGGGGGTGGTTCGCGTGGGATGCAAAGTTGAGGGGCAGCCAAGAGGCCCGGGTGTCCACCACATCCCCTCCTCCAGCCGACACCGAAGAGTCTGAGTAATGGCAGCGGAGCTCCGCTGCAGTTGTCCCCGTTGGGACCACCAATGTACCGTTGTGAAAGTTTTGAAAATGATAAGTGAATGATTACCGAAGAAGTTACCTGATTTTCAACCCTGATTTGCACCGGTCGTTGCCGGCAACTGTTGTCCCCGTGGGGACTGTTTGCAATTAATGCGTAGAAACTGCTACGGACAAGCCCGAGAACTGGCAGGGCCACCACGAACTTGTGGTATGTAAATAAAAATGTTGGCTAAACCGTTACCGCCTCCGGAGAGGTTGATTTGGAGGATGGGCCTGGAGGGAAGTGATGGCCCAGGCCCGCCACTACCGCAACCGGTGGCGATCCTCCGGGGGTTTCAGGGGTTCCCCATGGACGTGGGTCCCCTGAAAAGGACAGAACCCGCTCGGGTAACTTGTGCTGGACTGGGGTCAAGGGGTGCTGCCCATATGCTTAGGGGCAGCATCAGGGCCAGGTTGCTTGGGTGGTAAAGAGCGGAAGCCGTTACCATTAGCAACGTTTAAGCAATGTGCCTCCCGATGTGGGAAGAAGTTAATATACTTGTAATACCTGTTTACCGTTTTAAATCTTTTCCAGTTTGTGAAAATAAAACCGGTGATGGACGGGCAGCCCGCGGACGGTCTGCATTTTACTAAGGGGGAATGTGGCGCCCTGGGCAAGCCAGGACGTCACAAGCACTACACCAACACCCCCCACACTCCCGGTCAGGCACACCAAAGTCAGACAAAAACCCTTGTTGCCTTCCTCCAGGGGCTGATGTCCACACCAGGGGGTGGGCCAGGCGGTTGGTCCCGCCCACCGAGGAGTTCACAGTCCTGGAGGCGGGAAAAGCAGAGAGATAGAGTTTGGAAGTGAAAGTGAGAGGAAGTAAAGTGGTAGAGGAGCAGACAGAAGTGGTCCGGGTGTGTGGCCCGGACGGAACAGCAAGGTTGGCAGACGGTGGTGACCTTCTGCAGGAGTGGCCTATTGGAGCTAGCCGTAAGGACCGTGGACGGGCGGTGGTCCGGCGGTACCGGACCGGTATGCTAAGAGAAGCCAGCACCATCCGGCAGGGCTTACGGACCCCGGCAAGGCTAGGAGTCGCCGTGAATTTGTCAAATCCGTTAGCGAAGGGAACCTCCTGGGTTTCCCAGCAGCCAAGTCCCGACAGAAGGCAACAGTCCAACCGAGAGAGGGAAACACAGTCACCGCCAAGGCTAAAGTTCCCAGGGCCAGAGCCTGCGGGCAAAAGGGCTCCTTCAGCACCCATCCAAGCTGGGGAGCGGGTTACCGGTGGGAACCCATCGGAACCGTACACACTACACAGGTGCAGGGAAAGGCAGTCACCATCAACCTGCCGGGAGGAGAAACACCGCAGCCGTCTGTGGGACCCGTCCATCCAGCCGTTTGTTTTACCGGAGACTCTGTGTACATCATTGGCTGAGTGAGTACCACCGTGCCGTGCGGCACAGCGCTGCCCCCGCGACCATGCACCTGGCCAGGCCCCGTAACCCACCTGCCATCCATCTCTACTCCCTCACCGGGCCCCGGGACAACCAATCCCCCTACCCACGGAGGGGAGGACTAACATCCAAGCTGCTCCCTTTCATCGCTCCCGGGATCCCCGTCCAGAGCAGCGGTGGTGTCACCAATCTCACCACAACCGTGGGTGGCGTCACGGACAATATCTAATCCCCACAATCAAACTCCCCTTTTCACTCACGGGCGAGGAACGCCGCTCGAGTCCCCGGGATCCGGCCCACCGCTCGAGCCACCACCGAGCAGCAGCGGCCGGACCCGAGCAGTGGGAGAGCGCCACGTCGCCTCCTCCACCCGCGACAACTTGGCGTCACGAACAGGATCTTACCGCTCTGCCGTCTGGTAGAGGTGCGCCTTGTGACCACCGGAGGTGTCCGGCCAAAAATTTGGAGAAGCCGCCATCTTAGGCGCGAAAAATTCCCGCTTGAGTGTCTCCTTGAGCAGTGGAGGCGCGAAGGCCTAAACCCCGCCCCTGTAGAGGAGGAGCCGAAAAGAAACTAAGGGGGACTGATGGCGTCTGGCCGCATGTAGCCCGCGGCTATAAAAGCAGGGACGCCAGGACCCTGCGGCCATCTTGTTGTTGGTTCCTGGAAGAGGCCGCCAGAGCCATGTTTATGCCGTCCCGCAGCACCGTAGCCCCCGCGCCTGGAACCGCAGCGTGGGTGGAGGTCCGGACCACTCAGCTCCAACAACGGCTGCAGGTCAAAATGCAGCTCCTCCTGGAGGAGTGGGAGGCCGAAATGGCAGAGGTTGTGGCGACCGTGCGGAGACGCGAGGAAGAGGGAGTTTCGGAAGGGAGGGTGAGTGACCCACGCCCCTGTGCCCCTAGTGGGTCGGTCATCGCGGCCGAGGGACCCGGTCCATACCCGCTCGCCCAGCTACCTCCCCCGCTACCCGTATTGGCTCCCGCGCCCCTGCCACTAGGCCCGCTACCACCACAACCGGTAGTGGTACCCCGCACGTCCGCCCAGGCGGATCGGCCTGCAGCCGGAGCCCGTGATCGACCAGAACAGCTACCGTGGAAGGTGCCGAAGCCTGAGCCGGAGGTATCTGCGGAGACTTTCCCCGAGCCGGAGCCGACAGGTCGCTCCATGCAGGAGGCCCGATGGAAGAGGACCCCTGCGCCCATCCCCCACACCTCGACTGAGGTTGCGCTGGGTTGCCGCTGCAGGGCAGCACCCCAGGCCAAGTCACCGGGGGACCTTCCACCCAGATCACCAGTGGTGGGCAGTGTCCAGAAGGTCTCGCGGGGCATGACCTGTGCGCCGGAGCTCGTAGCAGCCCCGTATTGGGACAGGGAGCCGACACCGCTGGGCCCGGAGATTGCAGAAAGGGAGAGGAAGAAGGCAGAGTTGGTGGCCCGCACGATCCGGGAAAAAGAAAGCCTCCGGCAAGCGACCTTCCGTGTCCGGGGCCCCCTGTATGAAGGGCAGGTGAGGCGGTTTGATGTCCGCCGGGGCTATGGCTTTATTTACGAGCCGGGCCTGGAGGCCAAAGTCTTTGTAGCCCGGCGGGATGTCAATGCCCACCTGCCGGAGGAGCACCCAGGCCGTAACCTGATGCCGGGAGACCTGGTGCAGTACACCCGGCACTGCGGGGAGAGGGGGTGGTTCGCGTGGGATGCAAAGTTGAGGGGCAGCCAAGAGGCCCGGGTGTCCACCACATCCCCTCCTCCAGCCGACACCGAAGAGTCTGAGTAATGGCAGCGGAGCTCCGCTGCAGTTGTCCCCGTTGGGACCACCAATGTACCGTTGTGAAAGTTTTGAAAATGATAAGTGAATGATTACCGAAGAAGTTACCTGATTTTCAACCCTGATTTGCACCGGTCGTTGCCGGCAACTGTTGTCCCCGTGGGGACTGTTTGCAATCAATGCGTAGAAACTGCTACGGACAAGCCCGAGAACTGGCAGGGCCACCACGAACTTGTGGTATGTAAATAAAAATGTTGGCTAAACCGTTACCGCCTCCGGAGAGGTTGATTTGGAGGATGGGCCTGGAGGGAAGTGATGGCCCAGGCCCGCCACTACCGCAACCGGTGGCGATCCTCCGGGGGTTTCAGGGGTTCCCCATGGACGTGGGTCCCCTGAAAAGGACAGAACCCGCTCGGGTAACTTGTGCTGGACTGGGGTCAAGGGGTGCTGCCCATTTGCTTAGGGGCAGCATCAGGGCCAGGTTGCTTGGGTGGTAAAGAGCGGAAGCCGTTACCATTAGCAACGTTTAAGCAATGTGCCTCCCGATGTGGGAAGAAGTTAATATACTTGTAATACCTGTTTACCATTTTAAATCTTTTCCAGTTTGTGAAAATAAAACCGGTGATGGACGGGCAGCCCGCGGACGGTCTGCATTTTACTAAGGGGGAATGTGGCGACCTGGGCAAGCCAGGACGTCACAAGCACTACACCAACACCCCCCACACTCCCGGTCAGGCACACCAAAGTCAGACAAAAACCCTTGTTGCCTTCCTCCAGGGGCTGATGTCCACACCAGGGGGTGGGCCAGGCGGTTGGTCCCGCCCACCGAGGAGTTCACAGTCCTGGAGGCGGGAAAAGCAGAGAGATAGAGTTTGGAAGTGAAAGTGAGAGGAAGTAAAGTGGTAGAGGAGCAGACAGAAGTGGTCCGGGTGTGTGGCCCGGACGGAACAGCAAGGTTGGCAGACGGTGGTGACCTTCTGCAGGAGTGGCCTATTGGAGCTAGCCGTAAGGACCGTGGACGGGCGGTGGTCCGGCGGTACCGGACCGGTATGCTAAGAGAAGCCAGTACCATCCGGCAGGGCTTACGGACCCCGGCAAGGCTAGGAGTCGCCGTGAATTTGTCAAATCCGTTAGCGAAGGGAACCTCCTGGGTTTCCCAGCAGCCAAGTCCCGACAGAAGGCAACAGTCCAACCGAGAGAGGGAAACACAGTCACCGCCAAGGCTAAAGTTCCCAGGGCCAGAGCCTGCGGGCAAAAGGGGCTCCTTCAGCACCCATCCAAGCTGTGGAGCGGGTTACCGGTGGGAACCCATCGGAACCGTACACACTACACAGGTGCAGGGAAAGGCAGTCACCATCAACCTGCCGGGAAGAGAAACACCGCAGCCATCTGTGGGACCCGTCCATCCAGCCGTTTGTTTTACCGGAGACTCTGTGTACATCATTGGCTGAGTGAGTACCACCGTGCCGTGCGGCACAGCGCTGCCCCCCCCGACCCTGCACCTGGCCAGGCCCCGTAACCCGCCTGCCATCCATCCCTACTCCCTCACCGGGCTCCGGGACAACCAATCCCCCTACCCACGGAGGGGAGGACTAACATCCAAGCTGCTCCCTGTCATCGCTCCCGGGATCCCCGTCCAGAGCAGCGGTGGTGTCACCAATATCACCACAACCGTGGGTTGCATCACGGACAATATCTAATCCCCACAATCAAACTTCCCTTTTCACTCACGGGCGAGGAACGCCGCTCGAGTCCCCGGGATCCGGCCCACCGCTCGAGCCACCACCGAGCAGCAGCCGCAGCAGCAGCGGCCGGACCCGAGCAGTGGGAGAGCGCCGCGTCCCCTCCTCCACCCGCGACACATACAGCCAACCATAAACAGATCACTTCCAGGGAAAGGTGTTCGTTTTTTTTTTTGGAGGGGTCGCACACTAAAGGGTGATTTACATGGTGCAACATCGCTAGCGATGTCGAGCGCGATAGCACCCGCCCCCGTAGTTTGTGCGACATTTGGTGCTCGCTGCCGTATTGAACAATGTTGCTACGGCATCGTCACACGCACATACCTTGTCAGCGACGTCGCTGTGACCGCCAAACAATCCCTCCCTCAAGGGGGAGGTGCATTCTGCGTCATAGCAACGTCACTGCAGTGTCACTAAGCAGCCGGCCATTGGAAGCGGAGGGGAGGAGATGAGCGGCCGGAACATGCCGCCCACCTCCTTCCTTCCGCATTGCCTGTGGACGCAGGTAAGGAGATGTTCGTCGTTCCTGCGGTGTCACACATAGCGATGTGTGCTGCCGCAGGAGCGACGAACAACATCGTACCTGTGGCAGCAGCGATATTAAGGAAAGGAGCGACGTGTTAACGATCACCGTTTTTGAACGATTTTGCGATCGTTGATCGTCACTCCTTGGTGTCACACGCTGCGATGTCGCTACTGGCGCCGGAAGTGCGTCACTAACGACGTGACCCCGACGATATATCAGTAGCGATGTCACAGCGTGTAAAGCACCCTTAAATCCGATCACACTATTGTTAGCCCCAGTGGGAGCTGTTCAAACACTGCAAGTGGCTCGCACTGGGCTGAGCAACCAGCATACCAGAGCACAGCGATGCTCAAGCGAGTGGTGTTCATATGTAAAGCACCCGATCTCCGAACTGTTTTTTTTTTTTTTTTATAAAGTCGGTGTTCAGTCCAAAAACCAAACACTGAACATCAGATTCGCTCATTCACTATCCCTCACTGCACAAGACATAATAATACCCACAAGTAATAGCGTATTAGTTTAATATTAACCCCTTAATGACATAAACATTTTTAGTTTCTGCTGGTTTATTGATTCCTACCCTTTTGCAAAGAGCCATACATATTTTTTTTTTCATAGAAATAGGCTTGGTTTTGGCTTGATGAATTGTTGTTTTGAATTCACTTTACTTTACAGTGTACAAAAAAAATGGAAAAGAAATTACCATTTCCAAATTATCATCGTTTTTTGTCTTTCGTTTTTGTGGCAAAACTGGCATGGTATCATGAGTCTCCAGGACAGTACAATAAGGGCGATATCAAACTTATAACATCTTATTATTTTGTTTGAGTCAGCTTTTTCCAAGACCCAGAACTTTATATTTTTCCATCAATCAGCTTCAGTAGTAATGGGTTTGTTTTTATGTGTTCAGCTGTAG
Source organism: Anomaloglossus baeobatrachus (assembly GCF_048569485.1). Taxonomy (NCBI): domain Eukaryota; kingdom Metazoa; phylum Chordata; class Amphibia; order Anura; family Aromobatidae; genus Anomaloglossus; species Anomaloglossus baeobatrachus. The sequence continues at coordinate 855,907,186 of NC_134353.1, read as the reverse complement.
TTTTGCATGATATAATTTTAATAAAACATGTTTTCATTCATTTTATTGCATTTTTTGTGGCAGATGTGACAGTTAATTTTGGCATTTTGATTTTTAGTTCTTTAAAATTCTACCATATGGTATACACCACTTTTAGATTTTATATTTTCTCAGATTAGAGGTTTAAGGACAGGTAATATGCTTATTTTCATCTTTTATATTTCTTTATTGTTAGCTGGGAAAAGATGATTCAAAAAATTATGTTTTTATTAAAAAAAAACACTTTTTTTTTCCATAGGGCACGTTAACTTGTGCTTACTTGATCCCTTGTACTATATTATGCAAATACAGCAGAATATATAGACATAGTGTGACGCCCTGGCAAAACAAGGTAGTCACAGCTAGGCCCCTGCACAACACCGTTCCCTCATTAGGAAACACACAGTCAACCAGAAAACCCTAGTCACCCCCCCCTTAGGGAAAGATAGACACACCAGTGGGCGTAACCAGACGGTTGGGACACGCCCACGTCCAGACAGTCCGGGGCAGGAAAAGCAGTAGTTGAGCTTGGAGTTCTGTTTGGAGAGGAGTGTGGGCTGGAGCTAGGGGTAGCTACAGCAGAGAAGTTGAAGTTGAACGGTACCAGGGTAGGAGCCCTGGTGCCACTGACTAGGAGGCAGACGGTGGTCTCCGTCAGCAGGAGCCGGGAAGACAGCTCGGTGGAACCGAGGTGGACCGGACAGGGTTGTAGCCCGCCGGTACTGACCCGGGGAACCGGCCCGGAAACCGGATCAGAAAGGGGATATTCGGACCCTGAAGCCAGGACCAGAATCAAGTGGCACTGGTTAATTAACCGATTGGGTGGGAGAGGACCTATAGTCCTGGCCTCAAAGACCCTCATAGAAGACAACAGCCCACCGATTAGGGATAAGAGGTCACCGCCAGGGCCCATAGATCTCACGGGCCAGCATCTTCGGGCACGGCTCCACAGGCCACATCCAGCCGGGAGCAGACTCCTGATTTTCACACTAGGAAAGTCCACCTTACACAAAGCAGTGCAGGAAAAGGATAGAGACCACCAGCCGCGGCACCGGCCACCATCACCTTGGTTTACCAGAGACTTGTGTGTTTTACTAACAGTGAGTACACCAGCACCCCCCTGCGGTCGCTAACCCCTGCACACACCAACCGGGTCCCGGGTCCACCATCCCTACCCACGGAGGGGTTAACAACTCTCTGCACAACATCTCCCAGACCGTACATATACATCCCCCCATTTTATTCGGCGTGTCTGCGAGACCCCCAGGTCCGAAGACAATCGAGCCACCACCCCTGAAGGCCCGAAACCGAGCAGCGCCGGCTGCTGGCACGGGGGCGGCACAAATTATGTAGTTTTTTGTATTCAGTACAAACAGGGAGTGGCCCCCTTCTCAGGGAGCTGGACATTTCATTCTGTGAATCCCCCTGACTGTGTGTGTCCTGTTGGGACCCGGTCGCTCTCAGCCCTTAGCCACATTGAGGCCTATTTTAGACCCATGGTAAGGTTTTAATATTAGAGAGTGTAGGTACTATCCCAACTGGGTACACCTTGACGTTTGGTGGGATAGCTTTATGCTTTTTTTGATCAAAAACAGTGTTTACTAAGTACCCTATGTTTATATGCACTATGCTTTTATTTAGTTACAGCAGGGTATGTTTTCACATTTTTTTTCCTTGGTTTCTAATAGTCTTGGTCTCCTAAGGAGCTGAGCCCACACTGGGCTTAAAGGGTACTTGTCACTTTGGAAAACCACTATTTGTCTGCCATTATAGGACTAATCTGCAGGTAATTAGCTTTATAGTGCTGCCTGACTGCCTTACGGCGTAGTCACATGGCCATAGAACACGGACAATGATTGCATCACAAAGCAGCGGCTCTCTTGACCTGAGTGTGAGAGCTTAATAGAAATACATATTGTAAGGCTCAGGTCAGGAGAGCCACCAGCCAAGCCTTGCATTGTGATGCGCTCGCCATCCATGTTATACGGCCATGTGGCTGCGCCATTACTGAAAGTGCAGCTACCAGGAGAAAATGAACAGTTTTGTAACATTAAGCCTGCTTTACACGTTACAATTACACATGCGATCTCGTATGCAATCGCACACGCCCCCATCGTATGTGCGGCACATTTAATTTGTTGCCAAAACGATTAAATCCCGTCACACATACTTACCTTCCATACGACCTCGCTGTGGGCGGCGAACATCCTCTTCCTGTAGTGGAAGGGACGTTCGGCGTCACAGCGACGTCACACGGCAGCCAGCCAATAGAAGCGGAGGGGCGGAGATGAGCGGGGCGTAAACATCCCGCCCACCTCCTTCCTTCCGCATTGCAGGCGGGACGTAGGTAAGATGTGTTCCTCGTTCCCGGGGTGTCACACACAGCGATGTGTGCTGCCTCGGGAACATTGAACAACCGGACGTTCAGTTTTTAGAATTTGAACGTGTATGCGATCAACGTGTTTTCGTACAATCGCAATCGCACGTAGGTTTCACACACTACAACAACACTAACGATGCCGGATGTGCGTCACTTACGACGTGACCCCGCCGACACATCGTTAGATTTATTGTAGCGTGTAAAGCCTGCTTTACAGTCATCACAAACAGCACTGCTGTATACTATGAGCAGTGACTGTAAGGGTGCCCTGCGTCTTTGATTGACAGTTGGGTCTGCAGCAAGTCTGTGCTGATCCATCTGTCAAAGTGCTTTGGCGTGTTTACAGCCATAGTAAGTGGTGCTGTGTGCAGTGACTGTAGAAGCTCTTTACACACCCATATGACCAGGGTCGGACTGGGGTGCCAGGGGTCCACCAGGGAAATTGACTCTAGGGGCCCACACTATAACTACCATAAACGTTTTTATTACTTGATCATTTTCGGCTTCTCTCAGTATAATGTGAGCCTATTCGCAAACTCCACAGTGCGCAGAAGAGACCTGTATTGTGCCTGCAGATATCACAGGGTTTCTTGTAGCATCTTATTTATTGTAGTTAATAATTGAATCTATTATTTACAGTCAGTCGCAGTTTTACTTACACACGGACATTCCTTCTCCTAGGAAAACCACCGAGTCCATCAGCCAAATAATATTCACAGGGAAGCAAAATGTTATCCCGCATCTTCACATGGAAAAGATTACTAAAATTAATCCACCGATGCCGCCATCTATCTGGGAAATCCCCTATAAGGCTGCATGCCCACGATCAGTGTTTGCAGCATGTTGGATGTAGCATGATTCAGCTGCATCTAAAATGTTGCGTTGTACAGTACAAGCACAGTGGATGGATTTCTAGAAATCACGTGCCCAATGTGATTCTTTTTTCTGCAGCAAACACTAATCTGTGGAGCGTCTTTCCAGACCGCAGAATGTGAATTGTTTGCTGCGGAAACGCATGCTCCTCCGTAGGAAGAACACAAGCGAGAGAGCACAGCGCACTGAACCCTGATCATGGGTACAAGCAGCTGCGGTCTCCTGCATTCTCCTGCAGAGGAGACTCACGGCCCCGCAGGTCTGGATCCGCTGCATGCAGAACGCAGTGAGTCCTGATCGTGGGCACATACCCTAAAGGGTACTTTACACGCTGCAATATCGGTACCAATATCACTAGCGAGCGCACCCGCCCCCCGTCGGTTGTGCGACACGGTCAAATCGCTGCTCATGGCGCACAACATTGCTAACACCCATCACATGGACTTACCTTCCCTGCGACGTCGCTCTGGCCGGCGATCCGCCTCCTTTCTAAGGGGGCGGTTCGTGCGACGTCACAGCGACATCACACAGCAGCCGTCCAATCAGGGCCGTATTTACCATTAGGCACCCGTGGTCCGGTGCCTAGGGCGGCAGATTGTGAGGGGCGGCACCTTCTGGCAGCAAAAAAAAAAAAAAAAAAAAAAAAAAAATTTTTTTTTTTTTTTTTTTTTTTTTTTACATTTTTTTTTTGTGGCCGCCGAGCACAGGGAGCTGATTGACCCCGGAACTGCCGGCGCCTGCACTTCCGGGGTCACAGGCGCGCGCCAATCAGCTCCTTCCTCTGTGCTGCGTCCACTGCTGTGTGGACGTCACATGCAGAGCTCACAGCAGGACGCCGTGGAGGACGCCGTGATGGAAGCCGGTGTCAGAAGAGGATACTCACGTGAGCCAGGAAGATGGCGGCGGGCACTGGAGCAGGTAAGTGGATTCATAAGGAGCGTGGGAGTGTCTCTAATGCAGACCAGAGATCTGCGCATGCGGGGGGGTGAGGCGGCAAAGGCAGATACTGGAGGGAGGCAGAGGCTGAGACTGGGGGGAGGCTGGAGGGAGGCAGAGGCTGAGACTGGGGGGAGGCTGGAGGAAGGCAGAGGCTGAGACTGGGGGGAGGCTGGAGGTAGGCAGAGGCTGAGACTGGAGGGAGGCAGTGGCTGAGACTGGGGGGAGGCTGGAGGGAGGCAGAGGCTGAGACTGGAGAGAGGCAGAGGCTGAGACTGGGGGGAGGCTGGAGGGAGGCAGAGGCTGAGACTGGAGGGAGGCAGAGGCTGAGACTGTGGGGAGGCTGGAGGGAGGCAGAGGCTGAGACTGGGGGAGGCTGGAGGGAGGCAGAGGCAGAGACTGGGGGGGAGGCTGGAGGGAGGCAGAGGCAGAGACTGGGGGGAGGCTGGAGGGAGGCAGAGGCTGAGACTGGAGGGAGGCAGAGGCTGAGACTGTGGGGAGGCTGGAGGGAGGAAGAGGCAGAGACTGGGGGGAGGCTGGAGGGAGGCAGAGGCAGAGACTGGGGGGAGGCTGGAGGGAGGCAGAGGCTGAGACTGGGGGGAGGCTGGAGGGAGGCAGAGGCAGAGACTGGGGGGAGGCTGGAGGGAGGCAGAGGCAGAGACTGGAGGGAGGCAGAGGCTGAGACTGGAGGGAGGCAGAGGCTGAGACTGGGGGGAGGCTGGAGGGAGGCAGAGGCTGAGACTGGAGAGAGGCAGAGGCTGAGACTGGGGGGAGGTTAAAGGGAGGCAGAGGCTGAGACTGGAGGGAGGCAGAGGCTGAGACTGTGGGGAGGCTGGAGGGAGGCAGAGGCTGAGACTGGAGAGAGGCAGAGGCTGAGACTGGGGGGAGGCTGGAGGGAGGCAGAGGCTGAGACTGGAGAGAGGCAGAGGCTGAGACTGGGGGGAGGTTGGAGGGAGGCAGAGGCTGAGACTGGAGGGAGGCAGAGGCTGAGACTGTGGGGAGGCTGGAGGGAGGCAGAGGCTGAGACTGGGGGAGGCTGGAGGGAGGCAGAGGCAGAGACTGGGGGGAGGCTGGAGGGAGGCAGAGGCAGAGACTGGGAAGAGGCTGGAGGGAGGCAGAGGCTGAGACTGGGGGAGGCTGGAGAGAGGCAGAGGCTGAGACTGGGGGGAGGCTGGAGGGAGGCAGAGGCAGAGACTGGGGGGAGGCTGGAGGGAGGCAGAGGCAGAGACTGGGGGGAGGCTGGAGGGAGGCAGAGGCAGAGACTGGGGGGAGGCTGGAGGGAGGCAGAGGCAGAGACTGGGGGGAGGCTGGAGGGAGGCAGAGGCTGAGACTGGGGGGAGGTTGGAGGGAGGCAGAGGCTGAGACTGGAGGGAGGCAGAGGCTGAGACTGTGGGGAGGCTGGAGGGAGGCAGAGGCTGAGACTGGGGGAGGCTGGAGGGAGGCAGAGGCAGAGACTGGGGGGAGGCTGGAGGGAGGCAGAGGCAGAGATTGGGGGGAGGCTGGAGGGAGGCAGAGGCTGAGACTGGGGGGAGGCTGGAGAGAGGCAGAGGCTGAGACTGGGGGGAGGCTGGAGGGAGGCAGAGGCAGAGACTGGGGGGAGGCTGGAGGGAGGCAGAGGCAGAGACTGGGGGGGAGGCTGGAGGGAGGCAGAGGCAGAGACTGGGGGGAGGCTGGAGGGAGGCAGAGTCAGAGACTGGGGGGAGGCTGGAGGGAGGCAGAGGCAGAGACTGGGGGAGGCTGGAGGGAGGCAGAGGCTGAGACTGGAGGGAGGCTGAGACTGGGGGGAGGCTGGAGGGAGACTGAGGCTGAGACTGGGGGGAGGCTGGAGGGAGGCTGAGGCTGAGACTGGAGGGAGGCTGAGGCTGAGACTGGGGGGAGGCTGGAGGGAGGCATAGGCAGAGACTGGGGGGAGGCTGGAGGGAGGCAGAGGCAGAGACTGGGGGGAGGCTGGAGGGAGGCTGAGGCTGAGACTGGAGGGAGGCTGAGGCTGAGACTTGAGGGAGGCAGAGGCTGAGACTGGAGGGAGGCTGAGACTGGGGGGAGGCTGGAGGGAGACTGAGGCTGAGACTGGGGGGAGGCTGGAGGGAGGCTGAGGCTGAGACTGGAGGGAGGCTGAGGCTGAGACTGGGGGGAGGCTGGAGGGAGGCAGAGGCAGAGACTGGGGGGAGGCTGGAGGGAGGCAGAGGCAGAGACTGGGGGGAGGCTGGAGGGAGGCTGAGGCTGAGACTGGAGGGAGGCTGAGGCTGAGACTTGAGGGAGGCTGAGGCTGAGACTGGAGGGAGGCTGGAGGGAGGCTGAGGCGGAGACTGGGGCAGGCTGAGGCTGGGGGGAGGCAAAGGCTGAGACTGGGGAAGAGAGGCTGATGCTGAGGGAAGATAGAGGCTGATGCTGGGGGAGAGAGGCTGATGCTGGGGGAGTGGGAGAGAGGGGCTAATGCTAGAGACAGAGGACAAGGGATGAGGGATAGTGCAATGACAAAATCGATTGGGTGGGGGGAGTGTAAGGACTCAGAATAAGAGGGGGCAGCATTGGGAGCTCATTGTGAAGAAGGGGCAGCATGTGTGGGATCAGTATGGAGTGGAGCAATGTAGGGGAGTCAATATCAAGAGTGGGGTAGTGTGTGTGTGGGGGTCTCAGCATAAGCGTTAGTGTGGTGGTCTTAGCATGAGTGGGGCAACATGAAGGTCTCATTATGGAAAAGAGGAAGGCAGCATTAGGAGCTCATGGAGAGGGACAGCATGCATGGGACATTGTGAGAAGGGGGCAGCATGCATGGGACACTGAGGAGGGGGCAGCATGCATGAGACATTGTGAGGAGGGGGCAGCATGCATGGGACATTGTGAGAAGGGGGCAGCATGCATGGGACACTGAGGAGGGGGCAGCATGCATGAGACATTGTGAGGAGGGAGCAGCATGCATGGGACATTGTGAGGAAGGAGCAGCATGCATGGGACATTGTGAGGAGGGAGCATCAAGCATGAGACATTGTGCGGAGGGAGCAGCATGCATGGGACATTGTGAGGAGGGAGCAGCATGCATGGGACATTGTGAGGCGGGAGCAGCATACATGAGACATTGTGAGGAGGGGGCAGCATGCATGAGACATTGTGAGGAGGGAGCAGCATTCATGGGACATTGTGAGGAGGGAGCAGCATACATGAGACATTGTGAGGAGGGGGCAGCATGCATGAGACATTGTGAGGAGGGAGCAGCATGCATGGGACATTGTGAGGAGGGGCAGCATGCATGGGACATTGTGAGGAGGGAGCAGCATGCATGGGACATTGTGAAGAGGGGGCAGCATGCATGGGACATTGTGAGGAGAGAGCAGCATGCATGGGACATTGTGAGGAGGGGGCAGCATGCATGGGACATTGTGAGGAGGGGGCAGCATGCATGGGACATTGTGAGGAGGGGGCAGCATGCATGGGACATTGTGAGGAGGGGGCAGCATGCAAGGGACATTGTGAGGAGGGGGCAGCATGCAAGGGACATTGTGAGGAGGGAGCAGCATGCATGGGACATTGTGAGGAGGGGGCAGCATGCATGGGACATTGTGAGGAGGGGGCAGCATGCAAGGGACATTGTGAGGAGGGGGCAGCATTCATGGGACATTGTGAGGAGGGGGCAGCATGCATGGGACATTGTGAGGAGGGGGTAGCAAGCATGGGACATTGTGAGGAGGGAGCAGCATGCATGGGACATTGTGACGAGGGAGCAGCATGCATGGGACATTGTGAGGAGGGGGCAGCATGCATGGGACATTGTGAGGAGGGGGCAGCATGCATGGGACATTGTGAGGAGGGGGCAGCATGCATGGGACATTGTGAGGAGGGGGCAGCATGCATGGGACATTGTCCTCACATCATGCTGCTCCCTCCTCACAATGTACAGATCATATTTCATAATCGAGGAAGGTGTGGTGGATATACAGTAGTTTATAAGGGAGGGCAGTGTGGTGTTTATTAGGGGCAGTGTCACAGTCACAGTATATAAGTGGGGACGGTGTGGTGGGAATATTTTATACTCATGCTATGTTTTGATGTGCCTGTGGTGATTCCCATTGGGGGGGGGTTCGTTTCTTATTGATACTTTTTAAAGTGTGCTACAGAGTAGATTTGCCTTAAACAGATGTCGTGTGCGAAAACTCAGTTTTACGTTGTCACTAAGGGGCGCGACCACTTAAAGTGCCTAGGGCAGCACGAAGGCAAAATACAGCCCTGCGTCCAATAGCAGAGGAGTGGCGGAGATGAGCGGCCGGAACATGCCGCCCACCTCCTTCCTTGCTCATTGCCGGTGGACGCAGGTAAGGAGATGTTTGTCGTTCCTGCGGTGTCACACACAGCGATGTGTGCTGCTGCAGGAACGACGAACAACATCGTACCTGCAGCAGCAACGATATTAAGGAAATGAACGACATGTCACAAGCAACGATTTTTCATGTTTTTGCGCTTGTTGATCGTCGTTGATTGGTGTCACGCTGCAATGTCGCTAACGGCGCCGGATGTGCGTCACTAACGACGTGACCCCGACAATATATCGTTAGCAATGTCACAGCGTGTAAAGCACCCTTAAGAGTCAATATGTGGTGGTGTGAAGCATTTTTTTTTTTTTTTACATATACAGTATTTATACTGAGGCTCCTCCTGTACTATCATCACATAAAGAGGCCCCCTGAAGAGTAATTACATATAGCCAAAGTTAATAGCACTGACACTGGAGGTACAGTATAATAACACTGACACTGGGGGTACAGGCTGATGACACTGACAGTAGGGGTACAGGATAATGACACTGGGGGTACAGGATAATAACACTGGGGCTACTGGATACTGACACTGGGGGTACAGGATAATGACACTGACACTGGGGTTACAGGATACTGACGCTTGACACTTGGTACAGGATAAAACACTTGGGGTACAGGATAATTACTCTGGACACTCGGTTATTTTCCTCAGCACCCAGCTTTTCTATGTTCTGATAGCCATCTTGTCTTCAGCACCCAGCTTTCCCATGATATCAGAGAATGGGAAAGCTGGGAGCTGGGGAGCGAAGGACAAGATGGATATCAGAACATAAAGAAACAAGAAAGATAACATAAGAAAGGCTTGGTGATTAGGAAAAGAGCCTCTTTCTCTTAGCTCAGCACCTAGCTTTCCCATGATATCAGAGAGTGGCAAAGCTGGAAACTGAGGACAAGATGGATGTTGGAACATAGAAAGGCTGGGCGATTAGGAAAAGAGCCTTTTTCTCTCAGCTCAGCACCCGGCTTTCCCAATCCCATCCCATGCTCTGACTGCTGCTATCCCTCTTTCCCTAATCCCTACTGATATATGGTTACTGTATGGACTGCACTCATGTCACGCAGCAGGGACTGGTGCACATTCTGCACCCCATAAATCACACACACCCTGCCTGCACCCCATAAATCACACACACCCTGCACCCCCCAAATCACACACCCTTCCCCCCCCCCCCAAATCACACACACCAAGCACCCTCATGCCCTGCATAGACTGGCTGTACCCCAAATTACCCGTCTCTCAAACACACTAAAGCCCCATGTACTACACACAGTATCCCTTAAAACCCCTCTGTCAGAGTCTAGACCCCTCATATGCCACTCACCCCGCACCCCATCCCCTATCACCCCTCATTATCGTGCTCACATCTTCCTCAGTCAGCAGCTCCTGCCCGGCTACTCTCACACGGTCACATGGGCATGACATCACCGCAGGTCTTGCTGATCCACCACTGAATGCATCTTCTTCTTCTCAGAAGCAGCTTCATTTCTGTCCCTGCCGCGCTGCTGCTCATAAGCTCCGGGAGCCCCCTCCAGCTCAGGACCGCCCCCTCCCCTCCTTGTAGCTGTGACGCCCTGACAAAACCAGGTAGTCACAGAAAGAGTTAAACCTCCCTGGTAACACCTGATCCCACACTGGTACAGTGAAGAAGTCGCACCTCCCCCCCAAGTGTAACTAAAGGAGCAGGAGGGAAGGAGTTGAGTCAGTCGGTGGAAGGAGGGAGAGGAGTGCAGACAGGGGTTGTAGCTCCTGTGCTGCAGGGGAAGTGAAGCAAAGAAAAAGCAGAAGTCTTGGAGCTGAAGTGGAGAGTAGGCTCAGGGGAACCCATAGTGGACCGGGGCAGGGTAGTGGCCCGTCGATAGTGTGCACGGGACTTGTGCAAAGAGAGGACTTCCCGGCTACTCTCACACGGTCACATGGGCATGACATCACCGCAGGTCTTGCTGATCCACCACTGAATGCATCTTCTTCTTCTCAGAAGCAGCTTCATTTCTGTCCCTGCCGCGCTGCTGCTCATAAGCTCCGGGAGCCCCCTCCAGCTCAGGACCGCCCCCTCCCCTCCTTGTAGCTGTGACGCCCTGACAAAACCAGGTAGTCACAGAAAGAGTTAAACCTCCCTGGTAACACCTGATCCCACACTGGTACAGTGAAGAAGTCGCACCTCCCCCCCAAGTGTAACTAAAGGAGCAGGAGGGAAGGAGTTGAGTCAGTCGGTGGAAGGAGGGAGAGGAGTGCAGACAGGGGTTGTAGCTCCTGTGCTGCAGGGGAAGTGAAGCAAAGAAAAAGCAGAAGTCTTGGAGCTGAAGTGGAGAGTAGGCTCAGGGGAACCCATAGTGGACCGGGGCAGGGTAGTGGCCCGTCGATAGTGTGCACGGGACTTGTGCAAAGAGAGGACTTCCCCCGTCCGAAACAGAGAAGGTGACTCTTAGCTGGAGTGCAGAAGAGAGAGAGGGCCCTCATTCTTGTACCGGGTGTGGGATCCGAACACCCCCATACCAAAGGCCTACGGACACCGGCAATTTCTGGTTAAGTACTGGACTCTGTGTTGACTGACCCTCCACATCAATACAGCCTCATCCAACACGAGGACAACCGAGCTGTGAGTGTACTATTCCCTGTAATCCCTGCCACCACCACAACTCCCACTGGGCCCCGGGGCATCGATCCCTACCCACAGAGGGTTATCAACATCCAGCTGCCAGCCCAACGCCCCCGGGAGTCCCCTCAATGGCAGCGGTGGTACCCCCATTTACCACATACCGTGGGTGGCGTCACGTACAAACTTTCCAAAATCCTATACACCATAACCCCCTTTTCAGTTGAAGTGACCGCGAGAACCTCGAGCCATCCACAGAAGGACCGAATCCGAGCAGCTCGGCTGCTGAGAGCGGGACAGTACATAGCTACTGGTGCTGTCATAATCTGACTGCTGCCTGAATACAGTGTCATGACCTGCGGCGGCCCGACGGTCTAAGGAGCCGCAGCTGCAGGTGATGTTAATACACCTGGAGGGGGCCCCTGCAGGCTGATGGGCACAGCTTAGTTTGACACAAAGGTTGGGGCCTACCGGGGGTTTCATGCTACCCTGGCATGCCAGACCGACGCTGCATATGACTAAACTCCAGATGGTCCAGGGAGGAAAGCACATTGTCAATCTCAGCCAATCATGCTGCATGGCACAGGTGGATGAGGCTGCACACAGCTGAGCACTCAGTGCATACACGCAGAGTGTGATGGCAGCCATCTTAAAGAAGGTATATGCCCGAGGAGCACTAAATAAAAATAGGTGGAAATATATGGAAAAAAATAATAAAAAATGATGCGTAAAGTATGGGTGAAACATCTGTGTGTGTGTGTGTGTGTATGTGTGTGTGTGTGTGTTTTATGTTAAAAAACAGTCACAAAATATGTGATATATGTTAAAACAGCACTTCATGAATAAAAAAATATATAAAATAATCATATAGCTCAAGAAGACAGTGATATCCAAAGTGCAGTGATTAGAAGATCTTGGATGGAAACCTGGGCTTACTTGCAATATTGGGGAGCAGAGGTTTGTCGGCGTGAGGGGCTTAATTGGTGGGCATGATGCCTGCCTTGGTGGTGTGGAGTTTTCTTTCTGCGCTGTCTACATAGTTAGTGAGGGCCCTTTAGCCAGTTATTACCTCTTTTTGACTAAGCCCGGTTGCCATCACACCCCCACCGACCAACTGACTCCGTTCCCCTACACTGCGAGGCGATCAAGCATGCCCTGATAAGCGGTTGGTTCACAGTAGTGCGTAGAAGACACCAAGATGGTCATGCTCACTCACTAAGCCGGCCACCATGCCCACTCAATCCAGCTACTGTGGGGAAAGTGCGCCTGTCAACAGAGGCGACGACTGTACTGCTGCATACGCCAACCAATGATAAGAGGGCTGAGTCTGCCATATAGCATGTGGAAGGTAACGCTGGGATATGCCTACCATCATTGTTCATCACGCCCACCAACTAAGCCAGTCATGCAGACTAAGTTCCGGTCACCAATACTGCAAGTATGCCGTAACCTGGATACGGCAATGAAAACATGGTCTGTCCTAGTCAAAAACTGACCAACTGTTACATTTCTAAAGAAAAAATACTTATGTGACGGCCTGACACTGCAGGTAGTCACACATAGGCCCCCGCATAACACCTTCCCTAACTCAGGTTACACACAGCCAACCAGAAAACCCTAGTCACCTTCCTCAGGGAAAGACAGGCACACCAGTGGGAGGGACCAGATGGAAGAAAACGCCCACCTAGGGGTCTGGAGAGCCCGGGGCAGGAAAGTGTTAGTTGTTGAGAAGTGAGAGAAGTGAGAGAGTCGAGAGTGGAGTGGAGTGGAGTGAAGTCCAGGCCTCTGCTATAAGCCTGAGGCTGAACTGACAGGTGTCAGGGTCGGAGCCCGGACACATTGGCTAGGTGGCAGACGGTGGTCCCGTGGCTAGCAGGAGACGGGAAGACGGCTCCGCAGATCCGAGGTGGACCGGAGCAGGGTTGGAGCCCGCCGGTACCAACACCGGAGACCTGACCGGAAACCGTGCACAGAGGGGGTACTCGGACCCTGAAGCCAAGACCGGAACCAACGGCCTAGCTAATTAACCGATTGAGGGCAGGATTATAGGTCCTGTCCCAACCTAAGTCCCGAAAAGAGACAACTACCCAGAGAGAGGGATAGGGCATCCATCAGAGCCTGTAGATCCCACGGGTCAGCATCAGCGGGCACGGCTCCCAACAGTATTACCGGGAGCGGACTACCGAGTTCCAGACCGGGAAGTCCAAACACTACAGCACAGTGCAGAGGGAAGAGATACGGACCACCAGCCCGGGTGGGGGACCAGAATACACCCGGCCGCGGCGGCCAGCCACAATCACCTTGGTTAACCAAAGGACTTGTCTGACTTCTTTAATCGTGAGGAAGCTGAGACTCCCTGGTCTGACCAGGCGCACCGGTCCCTGCCATCACCGTCCCCTGCACCAAGTCACCGGGTCCCGGGGCCACCATCCCTACCCACGGAGGAGTTAACAACAAGCTGCCATCCCATCGCCCCGGGTGTCCTACAACAGCAGCGGTGGTGCCACATCTCACCACACTCCGTGGGTGGCGTCATAGACAGTTTACTACCATCAAATACGTCCCCTTTTAGTTGGAGTGTCTGCGCGACCCCCGGGTCCAGCAGGATCCCCCGAGCCGTACCGAAGATCCAGATCCGAGCAGCGCCGGCTGCTGGCACGGGGGCGGCACACTTACATGATGGCAAACAAGTAAATATCAAAGTATAAAATTGCGGCAATGAAACATGATTGTATATTGGCTGATTTTTACATACTTTGGCTTAAAATAGGTCACCAGTGGCCAAGACATTGGTAAATAAAGGATTTTGGGAGGTTTCATCTCTGCTTCCTTGCAAGTCTCTTATAGTAGAATATACTGATGATTGGGTGGAAAGTCTCGTGAAGGAAGGAGAATATAAGGAGAGGTGCAGGAGAACCTTTTTTTCTCAGAAAAAAATATGTTTAAAGAGACTTTGGCAGCAGGTTTTTGCTATGTAATCTGAGAGAAGTATGATGTGGAGCAGAGATTCTGATTCCAGAAATGTGTCACATATTAGGCTGTGTGCTGCTGTTTCAATGAAATCAGTGCTCTATTGTGACGCCCTGGCACAGCCAGGGTGTCACATAAAGAGTTAATCCTCCTTGGTAATATGATCTCACACGGTGCAGCATGACAAAGCACAGCCCCCAGTGTAAGGGAAAAGCAGAGGAGAGGGGAGGGGCTGGGGCAGAGAGTGTGTGGAGAGCAGACAGGACGGAAGTCTGAAGTGTAGCTCCCGGCTGGGAGTGAAGGGTTCTCCAAGAGGGCCGGGGCAGGCCGTAGTGAGGAAGGGGCCAGAACAGGTAGCCGGAGCCGGGCGGTGGCCCCTCGGTACCTGGGTTCCCGGATCACTACAGGGGAGTGATTCCCCGTCCCCGGCTGAGGAGAAAGAGGAAGAGAGAGAGAGGAGAAAAAGACACTTGCTGCAGGGAAAGAACAACCAGGGCTGCTGCGCCGTGTGTGGGATACAAACACCCCCGTACCGAAGGCTGCGGACACCGGCAATTCTTAGTTCACCAGTGACTCCGTGTGACTTTATTGTGAGTACACTCGTGCCCTCGGGCACTGCACTGCAGCACTGCGCCCTGCCGCCCCCTGCTTACCCCATCATCGGGCCCCGGGACAACCAACCCCCCTACCCACGGAGGGGACATAACAACTACGCTGCTCCCTGTCATCGCTCCCGGGATCCCCTTCTAGAGCAGCGGTGGTGTTCCACCATCACCACAACCGTGGGTGGCGTCACGGACAATCTCCCCTAACAAATACCCCTTTTACTGTGGAGCCTGGGATCACAGACCGGGTCACGCTGCCGTGATACCCACAGAAGTGACTCTGTGGCCCGGATCTGAGTACCCCTGGTCCCCGGGCGAAACATTTGGCGTCACGAACAGGATCGAACCCATCCAGTTATCTGGAGGAAGTGCGCCTTATTCTGGACTGTCAGCGGTGATCCGCTGCAAAAATCTTAAAGTCACCATCTTTGCCGCCATTTTGGGCGCGAAAATCTCCCGCCCAGCACCTTCTTCCCCAAGCGTTGGGCGCGAAAAAGAGGCTCCGCCCCCTGAGAACGCGGGCGGAAATGAAGCTCCGGAGGACCGGAAGCGAAAGAGAAAGTTTAAAAGTTGCTGGAAGGACTGCTCCCGAGTACCAAGGGGGAGCAGTAGAAAGGAACCGCAGCTTATGTGACAAGGACTGTGGAAGCACTGACGCCAGGACTCTGCCAGCATTTGGTTCCTGGAAGAGGCCGCCGCAGCGATGCACCGAGCCGTTACCCCTGTTACCGGTAGCGGAGCCCGCAGCGCCTGTTGGGGAGGACCCAGACCTGGGGTCCCCAGGCCTCACCTTTGTCACCACCCTGCCACCGGCCCCGGCAGTCCGCCCGGCCGCGACGGAGATGACGACGGCTCCGGCAGTCCGCCCGGCCACAACGGCAGCGAAGTACCGGTCCCGTTGACTGATCTGGAACCGCTTCTGGACTGGGGTCAAGGGGTGCTGCCTGGGTTTTAGGGGCAGCACCAAGGCTAGGTTGTTTGGGTGGGTGACTGAAGGAACCGTTACCCTGTTATTATTAAAAGTGTTGGACTGTTACTGCAATGTTAAAGTGATGTGCATCCCGTTTTGGGAGGATTGAAAATGTTTGATGTTTTATCTTTTCCAGTTTAATAAAATGTCGGTGCCTAGCCGGCCCGAGGACGGGCCGTGTTTTACCAAGGGGGTGTGTGACGCCCTGGCACAGCCAGGGTGTCACATAAAGAGTTAATCCTCCTTGGTAATATGATCTCACACGGTGCAGCATGACAAAGCACAGCCCCCAGTGTAAGGGAAAAGCAGAGGAGAGGGGAGGGGCTGGGGCAGAGAGTGTGTGGAGAGCAGACAGGACGGAAGTCTGAAGTGTAGCTCCCGGCTGGGAGTGAAGGGTTCTCCAAGAGGGCCGGGGCAGGCCGTAGTGAGGAAGGGGCCAGAACAGGTAGCCGGAGCCGGGCGGTGGCCCCTCGGTACCTGGGTTCCCGGATCACTACAGGGGAGTGATTCCCCGTCCCCGGCTGAGGAGAAAGAGGAAGAGAGAGAGAGAGGAGAAAAAGACACTTGCTGCAGGGAAAGAACAACCAGGGCTGCTGCGCCGTGTGTGGGATACAAACACCCCCGTACCGAAGGCTGCGGACACCGGCAATTCTTAGTTCACCAGTGACTCCGTGTGACTTTATTGTGAGTACACTCGTGCCCTCGGGCACTGCACTGCAGCACTGCGCCCTGCCGCCCCCTGCTTACCCCATCATCGGGCCCCGGGACAACCAACCCCCCTACCCACGGAGGGGACATAACAACTACGCTGCTCCCTGTCATCGCTCCCGGGATCCCCTTCTAGAGCAGCGGTGGTGTTCCACCATCACCACAACCGTGGGTGGCGTCACGGACAATCTCCCCTAACAAATACCCCTTTTACTGTGGAGCCTGGGATCACAGACCGGGTCACGCTGCCGTGATACCCACAGAAGTGACTCTGTGGCCCGGATCTGAGTACCCCTGGTCCCCGGGCGAAACACTATCATCAGGAAATAATCACTACAGTACTAGGTGCCTCCTGGTCAACTGCGCTGTGTAACCTACCTCTCCACTGATTAGCAGCTTTCTGTCAATGTACAATGTACACAAAAAGCCTCCAATCAGTGATTTAGGCGGAGTTATAGACAGCTCAGCATTCATAGAACTGCTAGATCTGGTGCAGAGAAAAGAGTGATTAGAAATGACAGCATGCAGACACTTCGCTGCAATCATGGTTTCTGCCCCTACATCATGCTGCTCTAAGATTACATAGCAAAAACCTGCTGACATTTTTTTTTAGGTATTTTTTGACAATACATTTCCTTTAAGATGTTTTTACACTTGAAATGTTGATTGGTACAGACTTTTGTACCTTACACAATTTGTCCTGAATATTGTCAGGACTGTTCTTAACATTTAGCTTGGTCTGATTATTGAAAACAGATGCATTGTTCTGTTCCTCCAGCTCAGGGCTCTCTCCTCTCATTACTCTGTATGGATTTACTGAACTTTGAGTAGTACATCCATAAACCGCGTATCCCGGTATCACCTCTCTTGTCAATGCAAGTCACTGAGCGTGTTCAGGGGTCAGGCTGGATGATGACTTTGGAAGAAGGCTTTTACTTTACTTCTAAATTTATGTGACTTTCAGTTGTATGAAATGTTTAACTGTAAACCTGCAACACTAAAACAAATTACCCAAAAGTACACGTTAATGGGGGCCAAGCAATAACACTACTGACCCTAGACTTGTGCAACTTGCAATAGGAAACTTGTGGGTATGATGATTCCTAAACCTTTACTTATACAAGATGATTAACAAAAAGACATTTTGAACTTTTTACCAAAGTATTTTCTTAGGGTTTTTTGTTGTTTTTTTTTGGGGGGGGAGGGAATCTGTCACTAGTTTTATGATTCCCTATCAAAGAGCAGCATAAAACTGGGAAAACAAACTACAGTGGAACATTGGATTAAGAGTAAAGCCGGCGTCACACGGTACAATATATCGGGCAATATGTCGGTGGGGTCACGTCGTTAGTGACACATCCGGCATCGTTTGACATATCGTAGCATGTGACAGCTACGAGCAACTGTTAACGAGCAAAAATACTCACCTTATCATTGCTCGTTGACACGTCGCTCATTTTCAAAATGTCGGTCCTCCTTCTGCGCGCTAGTTGTTCATCATTCCCGTGGCAGCACACATCGCTCCGTGTGACACCCCGGAAACGACGAACACAACTTACCTGCGTCCCACCGGCAATGCGGAAGGAAGGAGGTGGGCGGGATGTTACGTCCCGCTCATCTCCGCCCCTCCGCGTCTATTGACCGGCCGCTGTGTGACGTCGCTGTGAACGTCCCTCCCCCTTCAGGAAGATGATGTTCGCAGCCCACAGCGAGGTCGTCCGGGAGGTAAGTACGTGTGACAGGGTGTTAACGACTTTGTGCGCCACGGGCAATTAATTGCCCGTGACGCACAAACGACGGGGGCGGGTACGATCGCTCGTGCAATCGCACGATAGATTGTACCGTGTGACGCCGGCTTAACTTGGTTTGAGAGTGTTTTGCAAGACAAGCAAACCTTTTTAAAAACTTGTAACTTGGCTTAAGAGCAATGCTTTGCAATAAGAGCAAACCCTCACTGTGCACACTAACGGTTCTGTGCATTTACCATGCTCTGACCTGCTCTGGAGGTAACTTTCTGTAAATATGTACTGTATGCTCTATATAGTATACCATTGATACCATTGTACAGTATAGTATATATTATATAGCATGTCTATCAATTTGCATTTGTGGATATAGTATTGTACTTTCTTTCTGCTAACCAGTGCCGCACATTGCTTATGCTGTATCTCTCGCACACCAACAATTTTATTGTAAGCTAACGTGTAGTTTAATTTGCTTTATATGTTTTTTTATTGTACAGTATTTTGTATTAGTGTACTGTAATAATTTTACATGAATACAGTACATTGTTTTATATTATTGTAAGATGTTTGTATAAATACTGTAAATATTTTTGGGTTGTGGAACGAATTGTCTGTGTTTCAATTATTTCCTATTGGAAAATACGCTTTGATATAAGAGTAACTTGGTTTAAGAGCACACTCCCGGAATGAATTATGCTCGTAATCTAAGGTTCCACTGTATATTTATAGTGCTATTTATAGTGCTATATTCAGAATTCAGAAATTATGATAAAAGATATTTTTTCTCCTGTAAGGCCGAGTCCTACTATTTAAGAACCGCAGCTCCTTTGGGGGAAAGCTGTCAATCAAAGGCAGATGACGAGGCCTGCAACTCACAAATACTGAGGATTCGCAGAATTCAGGACTCACAAGTGGGTCGACTGAAAAATAGTTACTTTATAAACTACAGCATGTAATCCGGGCTCAGGTTGGGCAACATAAAACTATTGACGGATTTTATAGCTATAGACAAAATCCGGCACACTGAAGAGAATAGGAATAAGTGGATTTTAATCATGGTCAGATGAGAATGGTGTAACACGTGAGGTTTATCAAACATACACTAAGGAACATAATTTAAAAAAAAAAAAAACTAAAAAGAAAATAAAAATAAGCATATACATGGAAAATGCATAAAAAGGACGTAAATGTATAAAAAAAAATGAGAAAAAAATGGCGGGAGACAAGGTATATATACCATGTTCCAAATTATTATGCAAATGATATATTTCTCTGATTTCCTAAATGGTCAGTGCAAATAACAGTCAGTTTAATAAAAAACATCACCCGTTAGAGTATACATATATTTTTAGTGTAGAAACCTACCAATGATAACAGAATAATCTTCAAAATTTAAAAAAACTCAAATTCCAAATTATTAGGCACAGTTGAGTTTCAAAACATTTTATATGTTTAATGGACTGAAAATGCTCATTTGTGGAATTTGCAGCATCAGGAAGTCACATTCACTGAATTAAAAAGCTATTTAATTCCAAAACTTCCTAACAGGCCAAGTTACATGTTAACATAGGACCTCTTCTTTGATATCACCTTCACAATTCTTGCATCCATTGAACTTGTGAGTTTTTAGAGAGTTTCTGCTTGAATTTCTTTGCATGATGTCAGAATAGCCTCCCAGAGCTGCTGTTTTGATGTAAACTGCCTCCCACCCTCATAGATCTTTTGCTTGATAATACTCCAAAGGTTCTCTATACGGTTGAGGTCAGGGAAGATGGTGGCCACACTATGAGTTTCTCCTTTTATACCCATAGCAGACAATGACACAGAGGTATCCTTTGCAGCATGAGATGATGCATTATCATGCATGAAGATAATTTTGCTCCTGAAGGCACGTTTCTGCTTTTTGTACCATGGAACAAAGTTGTCAGTCAGAAACTCTACTTTGCAGAGGTCATTTTCACACCTTCAGGAACCCTAGAGGGGCATACCAGAGGTCCCCCCATGATTGCGACTCAAAACATGACTCCTCCACCTCCTTGCTGACGTCGCAGTCTAGTTGGGACATGGGGGCCATCCATCAACCATCCACTACTCCATCCATCTGGAGCATCCAGGGTTGCTCGACACACATCAGTAAACAAGACTGTTTGGAAATTAGTCTTCATGTATGTCTAGGTCCACTGCAATCGTTTCTGCTTGTGAGCACTGGTTAGGGGTGGCCAAATAGTAGGTTTATGCACCACAGCAAGCCTTTGAAGGATCCTACACCTCAAGGTTCGAGGGATTCCAGAGGCACCAGCAGCTTCAAATATCTGTTTGCTGGTTTGTAATGGCTTTTTAGCAGCTGCTCTCCTAATCCGATGAACTTGCCTGGCAGAAACCTTCCTCATTCTGCCTTTATCAGCACGAACACGTATGTACTCAGAATCAGCCACAAATCTCTTCACAGTACGATGATTACGCTTAAGTTTTCGTAAAATATCTAATGTTTTTATCCCTTGTCCAAGGCATTGCACTATTTGATGCTTTTCAGCAGCAGAGATCATTTTTCTTTCCCATGTTACTTGAAAACTGTGGCCTGCTTAATATTGTGTAACATCCAGTTTTCCTTTTATTGGGCTCACCTGGCAAACTAATCATCACAGGTATTTGAGATTGATTTCAGTGATCCAAAGAATCCTGAGACACAATACCATCAAAGAGTTTAATTTAAAAAAAAAAAAAAAAAAAATTAATGGCTATGACACTTAAATCCAATTTGCATAATAATTTGGAACATGGTGTACAAACTTGACAAGAGTCATGATGTAGATCATCAGAGTCACAGATATTAAATGGCATATCTAATCTATGACATAATAGGTAGCATATAGAGCAACATTCGTATACAATAAGCATAATTCAGCGTTTGAGCTTTTGATGATGGAAAGGTACGGTAGCCTTCAGGGTAACTGGTTTGGATAAACCTGTATGCCCCAAAACTATATGGATAAGCATGGTGACACACATTTTTGTGATCAGCACTGGTGTCTGCTCAGGGACCCAAGTCACAGACTGGAGTGGATACAGATGATGGAATAACAAGGGGTTGTATTTAAGACATCCTGTAGTGAGAAGTGTTTGGGGGAGAATATGAAGACATCATCCTGATGAAGGCTGCTGTTGGTACAATGCCGGTCATGGTACTCGCAGATCCTGACATATAATTTAAATACTGTGCTGCAAAGAAACGTATGCAAGCTATAAAAATGATCGAAGTGCCATCTTACCATAGATGTTCAATCACTGTGCTAATATTAATTGAAGAAGAAGGTAGCCACTGTGGAGAATGGCGACAATTGATGCTTGTGTGCCGCCCCCGTAGAAGCAGCCGAGCTGCTCGGATCCGGGTTCGCTGTGGCTCGAGGGTCTCCGGACCCGTGGGTCGTGCGGCCACTCAAATGGAAGGGGGTATTTACAGGGGAGTTGATATGTAGTTCGTGAAGTCACCTGTGGTGTACGGTAATTTGGGGGGTACCGCCGCTGCCGCTGGGAGTACCCGGGGTAATGAAGTGGGGAAGCAAGGTGTCGTAACCCTCCACGGGTAGGGGGATGCCCCGGAACATGGTGTGGGGTGCCATGGAGTGCAGGGGTCACTCTCGTACTCACTCAGTTCATAAGCAGACACTGACGACCGGGTAAATCAAGTTTCTGGGTCTGCAACCTAGACAGTTTCTTCAGGAGTCACCGCGCCCGAATTCTTCTGAGCTCCTCACAGCTTGAGGGCTACTTCCCAACCTCTCTCCTTCGACTCTCAGACTCGACTCTCTACACTCCTCACTTCCCCTCCCTTACACCCCAGGTGGGCGACTCTATTCCACTTAAGCTGTCCACTGGTGTCTCTGGTGGGTGTGGTGCAGGGTGTATCTAGGATTTGATTTACTGTTGAAGGCAACACAATTTAGTTAGGGACCCAGAACCAAGAGGGAGGCGGAATACTGCACGGAAGGGCCGCTTGGGCAGTACCCTGTGACGACCTGATAGTCCAGGGACGTCACACTTGTCTGCTAAGGCTACTTTCACACCTCCGGTTTCTGCAATGCGGCACAATCCGGCACTTTGCAGGAAAATCGCAACCGTTTTTTTTTTTGCTGCCGGTTGCTTTTTTCCTGCATAGACTTTAATTAGTGCCGCATGGCCTTGCGTTCCATACGGTTTCTGCCGCATGCGGCAGATTTAGCCGATGCGGCGGCCGGATGGAATGTTGCCTGGCACGTTTTTTCGTGCGGCAAAAAAAACGCATCGCGCCGCATTCGGCCGATGCGGCGCATTTTTCAATGCATGCCTATGGCGGCCGGATGCGGCAAAAACCGCATCCGGCCGCCGCATGCGTTTTTTTGCCACTGCGCATGCTCAGTAGCATGCCGCAAGCGGCAAAAAACGGACCGGGCGCATGGGAAAAACTTATGCAAAGGATGCGGTGTTTTCACCGCATCCGTTGCATAGCTTGCACAGCCAGATTGAGCCGCACAGCTCAAGCCGGATGTGTGAAAGCAGCCTAAGGCCATCCCTTCCTGTGATCCTGTGAAAGTGACGTGCATGACATTTCCAGGAGGGATTTTCCGGTCGTTGATTCCTATATTATTCCAAATTACCATTACACGGTATCAATAATACACGGACACTGCTTGCGACTTGGTAAAAAATGGCCACAGCAGCCCTTTATTGCCTATTGTTTACACACTAACACAAGGGGGCGCCGTCCAACGGGCGTCCCCAACATTTAACAATAGGTAATACCATAATAATAATAATACAGTACGTAATACAATACGTAACCCTGGGTAGGCCCGGTCCAGAAACCACCTTCCACCACCAAAACATGATCCCTAGCCGCAACACACACCGGGCCGGAGATGAGGTATGAATCACCTACGGATCAATACCCCCCACCTTGCAGGACCCATGCCTGCAAGATCCTTGTAACCGGAGCCACTATATCCTACAAGTGACTCTCCAATCAAATAACATTATCCGTTAAACCGCCTCTGGACCAGACCTACCCCCGCCATAAGTCCGGTCCAGAAGCCATACTCCACCACCAGAACACAATCCCTGGCCGCAACACACCGACTCAGAGATACGAGGCATTAATCACCTACGGATCAATACCCCAACCTTGCAGGACCCCATGCCTGCAAGATCCCTGTAACCAAAGCCACTGTATTCCGCAAGTGACTCTTCAATCACACAAACCGTCAGAAAAACACGATCCCTGGCCGCAACACACCGACCCAGAGATACGAGGCATTAATCACCTACGGATCAATACCCCAACCTTGCAGGACCCCATGCCTGCAAGATCCCTGTAACCAAAGCCACTATATCCTACAAGTGACCCTTCAATCACACAACCGTCAGAAACACGATCCCTGGCCGCAACACACCGACCCAGAGATGGGGGCATTAATCACCTACGGATTAAAGCCCCCCCAAGAAGCATCAAGTATCAACCGTGTCTCAAAACCTTACATTCCTCTTTACCTCCAACTCAATATTATCCCCGGCTGCAACCTCCAGCCCAGAGATATGAGGCATCAATCACCTACGGATCAATCCCCCATGTGCATGACAGTAACTGTGACCTCAAAAACCTTAAAGCCCGTTAGCGACTTTAATCCAACAACATCCCCGGCTGCAACTAGCCCAGAGATAAGAGGTATTAATCACCTACGGATCAAAACCCCTATGCCTTGCAGAACCACGTACTTGCACTGCACTTGGATCCAGAACCATGACCCCAACCAATGACTCCTCCTGCGATTACCATTTCACCAAAATGGATCACTGACCATAACAATGGTCCCATATTTAAATGAGGTAAAATTCACCAAAGGAGTAATACCCTTACCCAAACCAAAAACACCCGTACTTTCAATTACCTATCACCTGGGGCACTATAGCCACCTGTAACTCCCTGGCAACCATCAACTCCTTAATATATAATCCTTGGCAACAACCCTGACCCATATATAAGGCATTGATCACCAACGGAGCAATACCTCCTCCCTGCAGACAACCTTGTACCTGCAGGTCACCAGTAACCGGAGCCACTGTACCTTCCCCAGTGGCTCTCCATCCAAACACCAGTAACAATTAGAGCTCCTCTGGACCAGACCTACCCCCGCTGCTGTGACAAAGGACATAATCCCCATTATTTATGCGGACCATACACATATACATCATACACATCATATACATATACATATATTCCCACATTACCCCCATCTTATTCACCCACTTACAAGAATCCCAAATGACAATATACATCACAATCCACATAGAAATCTCTTTTCTTTCGTTTTTTTTTTTTACTATTATTTTATACACGACACTTTCTCCAATCCTTTCTTTTCTCATTTTTTTTTTTTTGTTGTAATGGCTCTTAAAATTGAATAATTATACATGCATATAAACACACCAATAATAACAATACACAATAGAAGGGAGGGTGGGTGGGAAGCTGTCATCCAGGAAATGCAAGAGGAGGTAATGGACTCCCACCTCCTATTATATACACCATAAAGCTCCCTCCTTTCCTTCCACCACACTCCACCCCCTAACCAATCACCTTCTTTTCCTCATTCCTAAACGAACCAACACTGTTTAACCCCATCAACTCCCTACCCTCCGGGCTGTCATGTCGCCCCTACACCCTATGGGTTCCATGGCTTTCTTGACATTTCCAGGAGGGATTTTCCGGTCGTTGATTCCTATATTATTCCAAATTACCATTACCCGGTATCAATAATACACGGACACTGCTTGCGACTTGGTAAAAAATGGCCACAGCAGCCCTTTATTGCCTATTGTTTACACACTAACACAAGGGGGCGCCGTCCAACGGGCGTCCCCAACATTTAACAATAGGTAATACCATAATAATACAGTACGTAATACAATACGTAACCCTGGGTAGGTCCGGTCCAGAAACCACCTTCCACCACCAAAACATGATCCCTGGCCGCAACACACACCGGGCCGGAGATGAGGTATGAATCACCTACGGATCAATACCCCCCACCTTGCAGGACCCATGCCTGCAAGATCCTTGTAACCGGAGCCACTATATCCTACAAGTGACTCTCCAATCAAATAACATTATCCGTTAAACCGTCTCTGGACCAGACCTACCCCCGCCACAGAACAGGCCACGTGACACCTTGCGTGACCTGGACCCCCACACACCCAACGCTTGCTCCCCCAACTTGCAAGCCAAACCAACCATTAAAACCTTTCCATCTATCACTTAAACTCTGAGCATCCCATATATGCACCATCCAGCGACCCAGTCCACCTTACTGCACCGCACTCCCCTGATCCTTGGTGGCAGGAGCCACCGGGTCCCTGTGACGGCCACTCAGGCCCACCGGCACACCATGCCACAAACTCCCAAACTATACCGGAATCCACACCATGCCCCGCTGGCCTTATTATAACCAATTAAATGCAGTACCGACTGTACCATCGTCCTCCCCAGTACCGACCAAAGAACCACTGTACAGTCACCCTGTACAGTCAGTCCTCCTCCTGTCTCCAGCTGAATTAAACCACCACTGGGGTTGAGATACAACAACAGGATGACACTCACACTGCTTATGCTACTGGGTCACTTCGCACCCCAAACCTAGTTCTCCCAGGAAACCGCTAAAGTGAAACCCCGCTGTAAAACGACTGCAATCCATAGCCTTGAACTTTCCCCTACAGCTGACCTTGCAGCTTCCCCAGAGCCAAATATCACTACCGGCCTCCCCTGACCGATTTATTCCGCCATCACACCCTCTGACAACAACAGAGGCTCGAGCTGTCTTCCCCAGAAAATCCCAAAATCTTCCCACATACTCAACTACCACACTAATGGACCTTCTTCATCCGAAATCAGGCCCACTTAATTTCAACGAGGCCCACACGGCCTAACGGAACCATGCTCCACCCCAAAATTAACACGGCCTCAAAAAACAAAACAACTGCAACCATCGCCCTGTACCCCTTACTGAGTCGAAGATATTGAAGCATTACCTTCGATCCCAAGGTCCCCAACAACACCTCCAACCATAATGCATAGTCCGCTTGCCTCCGCAAACTGGACCACGACAAGCTCCCTGTACTACAATGCCCACCGGAAAATTGCAGCCACACCACTGGCCCGATTGACTCCATATGCAACTATGGGCATCAGGAGACACAAATTTACCAAACACCATGTCCGGGCCTTTCGATCTCAAGGAAAACCTTGTGACACGCAACCCCCTTTGAGCTCTCATATTACACCCCAAGATAAATTAAAACCTTGGCCACACCATAGTATCCGCTCAAAGCCGACCACCGAGGGGCGTACCACTATTTTTCCGTAACGCACAACTGCACCTTCAAACCAAATACCTTCGTGCCGTGAGACCGGAGCACCACGACTCCCTAAGCAAACCCTTACCCAGATGCCCATACCTACCACCGGGCCAAGCATTCCTTTTTTTTTTTAAATTGTATATGAATATTAAATAGACTCCACCAGCCCACAGATGCCAGGAGTCCACCCATGCAAAACACCCAATAATACCAGATGGCCCTAAGCTATCCGACTTACACTCTATGCACCACAAGTACCCAATCCTCTAGTACAAACCATAACTCGCATAGTCCCCACCCGTAATGACGGCTGTCCGAAGAACTCCATTATTCCGTCCGCAGCCCACCATTGCTGATTAACCGAGTTCACCCACAGCAGCCCAAAGCTGCCCAGCACCTACATTGACACCAATTCAGTCACGCTGGACTCAACATTCCTCCCAGCACCAACCTCCACAATGGGATAACATGCTGACTAGCCACAAATTAACCCTATGTTACCATTGATGCGGTTGCAAACCTACAAACCCATTACAGCAACCAACACTTCACCTTCTCCTACATTTCCGCTCTCCTTTATTCACTTATCCACAGCAACCCTCGCACCATACCAGGGCCCCGCACCTACACATCACTCCCAAAAACCCCCTGAAAACTTACCCCTCGCCCCTTTACCTTACCCACCATAATTCATCCAATAAGAACCACCATGCATCAGAAGATTAATAATGAAACACCCCAGCAAACCTTCAATAACTGCGCCGTCTCACCCGCTCACATGTGCCGCAATCATCAGCCCCCTTAACCAAGTCTCACAAAACCTAAACTGCGGTAAACGCCGAACCTCGCCATCCCCAACCTGCAACTGTAACCACCGGACCCGACGCCACCTGCACCCTCACGGCCCCGCTGCCATGAGACCACCCCGTCTGTAACTCTGCCCCTGGCCTCCAGAACAACCAACCAACCTATGAACTAACCACATGCTCCAAACCCCCCCAGCTGCTACCCATATCTCCAGACACTACTCCACTACAGCGACTGTCCCCCCACCACTACAAAAAGGCTGAAACTTAAATTGATTACCGCGCCAGGCTGCCTCCAGAGGACGCCCTCAGATCAGCCGTCACCGTCCTTTTCGCCAGTCGTCCGTCGCTGATCCCGGGACAGTCCCTCAAGCTGCAGGCACCGAATGCCCGCCAGGTTCGCCCCCTGACACCAGGAGCACCGTGTCCACATGCCCTGTTTGGGCCGATTGTCGCCTCCACAATGCTGGGCGCTCCCCTCCTGGGGGAAGCCGCTACTGATGAGAGCTGCACCCTTGTCCCAATGCCTGCTCCAGGATAGACAGCAGGCCTCCTGTCTCCTCCTCGTCGCCACCTGCTGCGCCCAGTCCTCCGGTCCCGATGATCCAGCCACACAGGTGAGGTGACCCTGCAGGCGCCTCCTGTCTCCTCCTCGCCGCCGCCTACTGCGCCCAGTCCTACGGTCCCGATAATCCAGCCACACAGGTGAGGTGACCCTGCAGGCGCCTCCTGTCTCCTCCTCGCCGCCGCCTTCTGCGCCCAGTCCTCCGGTCCCGATAATCCAAGCCACACAGGTGAGGTGACCCTGTAGGCAGCCGTCCTCCGCCCCCCCCCCCCCCCCCGCGGAGGGAGGGGGGGTGTTGGCCACATCGCTCAAAAAATTCAGCCTGAGGCCTCACACCGGAAGTAGGCCCCCGGGCTGGACACGCCCCCTTTTCGGCCGTCGCGGCCCTGCAGGAGATTCCTCCCGACAGCCAGAGCGGGCGCTGCAAGCTACCGCTGCCCACCCAGCTGCGGAGGGTCCCCACGGGAGTGGGGGCTCTCACGTTGTCCTCCTCACCCCCACCTTCCCCAAAAGACCCCGGCGAGTCCTGAAACTGCCAGCACTACAGCAAAGAGGGGGGGGGGAGGGGAAGGTGCTGAGGAGACACCCAGGCAGCCTGGGTGTGGGACTGCACTGCCTGGGCGCCCTGCACCGCCATGCTGACCAGATCCGAGGATTCCTCAGGACATCATGATGGAGGTCCCACCTCCTATTATATACACCAGGGGTCGGGAACCTATGGCTCGCGAGCCAGATATGGCTCTTTTGATGGCCGTATCTGGCTCGCAGACAGGGCTCCTACCTGTCTATGGGAAGGATGCATGCACCGCGCTCCATCAGGCCGCGGTGCACGCTGATCAGGCCCGGACTGACAGGCGGGAGGGGCGGGACCAGGGCCGGCGCCAGCACCTGGCAAACCCGGTCAAATGACGGGGCCCTGAGCTGCCGGGGGGCCCACTCGCGGTGGCAGGAGTGGCGCACCGCTACTCAGGGGGGCCCGGTGGCCGCGCTGTCACCGCCCCCCGCCGAGGATCGAGCTTTCAATTGCATCGGCATCGCAGGTGCCGATACAATTGAGAGCAATGATGAGAGAGTGAGCGGCGCTCTCTCTTATCATTCTCCCCGCTGTGACTGTCGGCGTTCTTCTGACAGCTCTGCAGAGGACCGCGGTGACGTCATCACTGCGCGCCTGCTGAGAGGTCAGCCTGAGCGACAGCAATGGACGACGCGCCGAGGAGACCGGATCAGCGGGCGAACGAGAAGTGAGCCGCCCCTCTACTGACACTGGGCTCCCCTGACTCACAGGCCGGCCACTACACAGCGGCACTAGTACACATAGGGGCCCGGCAGCCGCTCTGCAGAGCCGGCTGCCGGGCCCCTATGTGTAGTGCCGCTGTGTAGTGGCCGGCCTGTGAGTCAGGGGAGCCCAGTGTCAGTAGAGGGGCCCCTGACCTGGAGAGGCCACCAGCCGTTTCTGAGCTGCAGGAGTGCTCCTGACCTGCACAGCAGATGGGATCTCCATCCTGCAGGACCTGCGATGATGTCACGCCCATGTGACTGTGTGGGAGGAGACACAGGAGGCCGGCAGAAAGCAAGATACTGAAGGCGATTTGGACACATGATGACTGGTAATAAGAAAAGAGGGGACATGAGGGGGAGGGGGGCTGCAGGGTGAGTGGCATATGAGGGCTGCAGACTGTGACAGAAGCATGTGAAGGGGTGCAGAGTGTTTGAGAGGGGTAAGTTGGGGTACAGGCAGGTTGAGATATGTGGGCAGGGTGTGTGTGATATGGGGGTGTATTGTGTGTGATATGGGGGGTGCAGGCTGTATGGGGAGCAGGGTATGTGACATATGGGGGTGTAGTGTGTGAGATCTGGGGGGTGCAGGCTGTATGGGAAGCAGGGTGTGTGAGATATGGGGGTGTAGTGTGTATGTGACATGGGGGGGTGCAGGCTGTATGGGAAGCAGGGTGTGTGAGATATGGGGGTGTAGTGTGTGAGATCTGGGGGGTGCAGGCTGTATGGGGAGCAGTGTGTGGGATATAGGGGGTGCAGGCTGTATGGGGAGCAGTGTGTGTGTGTGTGTGGGATATGGGGGGTGCAGGCTGTATGGGAAGCAGTATGTGTGGGATATGGGGGGTGCAGGCTGTATGGGGAGCAGTGTGTGTGTGTGTGGGATATGGGGGGTGCAGGCTGTATGGGAAGCAGTGTGTGTGGGATATGGGGGGTGCAGGCTGTATGGGGAGCAGTGTGTGTGTGGGATATGGGGGGTGCAGGCTGTATGGGGAGCAGTGTGTGTGTGTGATATGGGGGGTGCAGGCTGTATGGGAAGCAGGGTGTGAGATATGGGGGTGTAGTGTGTGTGATATGGGGGTGTAGTGTGTGTGATATGGGGGTGCAGGCTGTATGGGAAGCAGGGTGTGTGAGATATGGGGGTGTAGTGTGTGTGATATGGGGGTGCAGGGTGTGTGACATATGGGGGCAGGGGCGTAACTACCGCAGTCGCAGGGTTGGAAGGAGAAGAGAGGTACTTGTTTTTTATTTTGCTGGCTGCATGACACATGGAGGCCTGGAGGGGCCTGGCTCCATGATACATGGAGGTCTATGGGACTGCATAATAAACATGAAGGACACCTTATACATGGACTAGGGGTGCATTATACATGGAGGAGTATGGGGCTGCATAATACAAAATGATGATTTATGGCGCTACATTATAATACATATAGCACTATGGGGGCTACATTATAATAAATGGAGGAATATGGAGGCTACCTTACACATGGTCACACATGGGTGTGCGTTATAAAACATGGAGGACTGTGGTGCAGTATAATATATGGAGTACTATGGGGTGAATTATAATACATGGAGAACTATGGGGGTGCATTATAATATATGACGGGTTATGTGGGACCCTTTATATTATACGGAAGGCTATGTGGGGGCCATTATAGTATTTGGAGATCTATATACAAGGAGGACAAAGATACAAGTATGGGATGGTATTGTTTTGTGCTGAGGGAAAAAGGCTCTTTCCCTCAGCACCCAGCTTTCCCATGCTCTGCTATACATCTCTCAGCACCCAGCTTTACTCTGTTATGGGAAAGCTGGGTGCTGAGGGAAAGATGGATATCAGAACATGGGAAAGCTGGGTACTGATAGAGGGATTTCAGATCATGGGAAACCTGGGTGCTGAGGGTAAGAGCCAAGTGTCAGCATCATTATCCTGTACCCCGAGTGTCAGTGTCATTATCCCGCACCCTAAGTGTCGGTGTACGTGGAGGGGGGCCCCGATCCAAATTTTGCACCAGGGCCCATCAAACTCTAGTTACGCCACTGAGTATTAATCACTGTATTCTACATGAGGGTGCCTACTGCTATCTGGCTCTGCACTGTGCTATATACAGGCTATGCTATATACAAGCTGTATGCTACATGAGGGTGCCTAATGCTATCTGGCTCTCCACTGTGCTGTCTGGGTCTGCACTGTACTATATAGGTCTGTGTACTACATGAGGATACCTAATGCTATCTGGCTCTGCACTGTGTTATATAGGTGCTGTGTACTACATGAGGGTGCCTAATGCTATCTGGCTCTGCACTGTGCTGTCTGGCTCTGCACTGTGTTATATAGGTGCTGTGTACTACATGAGGGTGCCTAATGCTATCTGGCTCTGCACTGTGGTATTTAGGGGCTGTGTACTACATGAGGGTGCCTATTGCTATCTGGGTCTGCATTGTGCTATATGTGTGCTGTATACTACATGAAGGTGCCTAATGCTATCTGGGTCTGCATTGTGCTATATGGGGGCTGCATAGTGCATGTGGGGGCTACATAATACTATATGGAGGACAATGGGGGCTTCATAACACAATATGGGGGCTGCATACTACTATACCCCCAGAGTTGTATGTCCCCTCCACCCAGGTGCTGTATGTCCCCCCCCACCCCAGACCTCTCTTGGGATGTATATACAGCAGTGTTAGTGTGCCCTATGTGCGGCCATGTCTGTTAGACAAGCCGGGAGGTGAATGAGGCTGTTGCCGGCTTCCCAATATTAGAAATATATATACAGGATAAATATATAAAAATAATGTGTGTGTATGTATGATATGTATCTATGTATGGCAGTGTATATGACTGTGTCTAGATTTATGTCTATTTATGTGTTTTTGTGAATTTCTCTTTAAGTATGTGTACGTGTGCCTGTATGTGTATGTATCTGTGCATGTCTATGTGTGGATGGGGCCCACTGAGACTCTTTCGCCCAGGGCCCACAAAAACCTGGAGCCGGCCCTGGGCGGGACTTCTCCCGGTGGGCTGGCCGGTGGAGGGGTGGGGGGGCCGCCGCCCCCCGCCTCTCCCGCAGGTCTGCAGTGGTGTAGCAAAGGGGGGGCGGAGGGGGCAGTCCGCCCCGGGCGGCACATGTCAGGGGGGCGGCATTTTGGCCACTCGCCTTCAGTTCTGCTGTCCCTGGGCTGAGTTCCGGGGACCGCAGTCCTCGGCAGGCACAGTTTCCTTTAAGGCAGGGGTGGGGAACATCCAGCCCGCGATGACCTTTTCTGCGGCCCCCAGGGCACTGGGGCAGATTCCCGGAGGCTGCAGTGCTCGGGCAGCCGCTGATCTTGTCTATTGCCGGCAAACAGCACTGGGGGTGGGACTTCCTCCCTCCGGCTCCTACATGCTCCCCTGTGAAATTGCAGATAGAAGCAGAGTGATGGGGCAGGGGCCTGTATAGTGCCGTGCGTTCTGCCTCTCACCCTCCAGTTCTGTGCTCTGCTGCTCAGGTCTATAAGGTCTTTTCTTGGAGAGAAAAGAGGAGAATGAAGCCAGCCCTTGAACTGCTGCATCCATCACTTGTGCTGCACCTGATCTTACAGGGCAACTAAGCAGCAGGTACTTATATCTGTGTGTGCTGTGCATACGGCGCGTGCGTGTGCTGTGTATACGGTGCGTGCGTGTGCTGTGTATACGGCGCGTGCGTGTGCTGTGTATACGGCGCGTGCGTGTGCTGTGTATACGGCGTGTGCGTGTGCTGTGTATTCGGCGTGTGTGAGTGTGTGCTGTGTATATGGTGTGTATGTGTGCTGTGTTTGTTGTGTTTGGCACTTAATAAAGTTTCATATTGTGAGGTTTATTGGTATATCTAATTCCTGGTGTGCATATGTTTACCTGCAGAGCTTTTTTTCTTCTCCTTATGTACTGTGTATACGGCATGTTGAGTGCTGTGTATGGCTTGTGTGTGTATCTCCTGGGTCTGAGCCTCTCTTTTTTGTTCATTTTCTGTAAGACCAACACTTTTAAAAGGGCCACTGACAGACACAATTGCTCCAGCGGTCACTTAGTACACAAAGGAGTGTTCCTCTCTGCTGCACTAAGCCACCGCTGGACCTAAACAATAATTCGCTGTAAAATAATAAAATAGATAATTGACATAACTGACAATGCGTTGTGTGACATGTCCAATATTCCAGCTTCTTTCTTCTGCGAATGCCTCAAAGCTGGCATTCTCTCAACATCAGGTGGGAAGAATGCCAGCTTCCAGTCATGCGCAGGAAAAAGAAGAAGCCAGACTGCTGGACTGATGTCATGCATCGCAAGTTCACAATGTAAGTTATTTATTTGATTTTTTTACTGCTAATTACCATTGTTTCAGTCCAGTTGTGGCTTTATACAGCAGGGAGGAGCATTCCTTGCTGTACTAAGTGAACATTGGAGCGATTGATCTGTCAATGGCCCTTTAAACATATTGTACAGCTCTCGCGGAATTATATTTCAAAATATGTGGCGTTTACGGCTCTCTTAGCCAAAAAGGTTCCTGACCCCTGATATACACCATAAAGCTCCCTCCTTTCCTTCCACCACACTCCACCCCCTAACCAATCACCTTCTTTTCCTCATTGCTAAACGAACCAACACTGTTTAACCCCATCAACTCCCTACCCTCCGGGCTGTCATGTCGCCCCTACACCCTATGGGTTCCATGGCTTTCTTAGTTGGCAGCTGGTTGGTGATGCCAAAATGAAAGTGAAAGCTCGTCACATCAGGTTTAACAGCGTTGAGCAGCGTGTTTATGGCATTCATGATATGGTAAAAATGACATTGCAATATAATTCCCCAAGTCAGTATGATTACATGTAAAGTGGAGAAAATAAGTATTTGATACACTGCCGATTTTGCAAGTTTTACCACCTACAAAGAATGGGGAGGTGTGTAATTTTTATCGTAGATACACTTCAACTCTGACAGACATAATAAAGAGAAAATCAAGATAATCCCATTGTATGATGTTTAAATAATTAATTTGCATTTTATTGCATGAAATAAGTATTTGATCACCTACCAACCAGCAAGAATTCTGACTCTCACAGACCTGTCATTTTATTTTTAAGAAGCCCTGCTACTCTGCACTCATTACCTATATTAATTGTGCCTGTTTGAACTTGTTACCTGTATAAAAAACTCCTGTCCACACACTCAATCAATCACACCAACCTGTCCACCATGGCCAAGACCTAAGAGCTGTTTAAGGACACTATGGACAAAATTGTACACTGCACAAGGCTGGGATGGGCTACAAAACAATAGGCAAGCAGCTTGGTGAGAAAGCAACAACTGTTGGTTGGTCCATGCAAGATCTCACCTCGTCAGGTAAGAATGATTCTGAGAAAAGTAAGGAATCAGTCCAGAATTACACATAAGGACCTGGTCAATGATATGAAGAGAGCTGGGACCACAATCTCAAAGATCACCATTAGTAACACATTACACCGTCATGGATTAAAATCCTGCAAGACACACAAGGTCCCCCTGCTCACGCCTGCACATGTCTAGGCCTTGTTGAAGTTCGCCAATGACCATCTATGATCCAAGGAAGGCAAGGGTGAAGGTCATGTGGTCAGATGAGACCAAAATATAACTTTTTGGTGTCAACACCACTCGCCGTGTTTGGAGGAAGAAGAAAGATGAGTGCAATCACATGAACATCGTTCTAACTGTGAAGCATGAGAGTGGAAATATTATACTTTTGGGGTGCGTTTCTGCAAAACAGACAGGACGACTGTCCTGTATTGAAGGGAGGATAGAGGGGGTCATGTATTGCAAGATTTTGGCCAACAACCTCCTTCCATCAGTAAGAGCATTGAAGACGGGTCATGGCTGGGTCTTCCAGCATGAGAATGACCTGAAACATACAACCAGGGCAAATAAGGAGTGGCTTCGTTAGAAGCATTTCAAGGTCCTGGAGTGGCCTAACCGGGCTCCAGACCAGAACCCAACAGAAAATCTTTGGAGGGAGCTGAAACGCAATGTTACCCAATGACAGCCTCGAAACCTGAAAGATCTGGAGAAGATCTGTATGGAGTAATGGGCCAAAATCACTGCTGCAATGTGAGAAAACTTGGTCAAGAACTACAGGAAATGTCTGACCTCTGTAATTGCAAACAAAGGTTTCTGTACCAAATATTAAGTTCTGTTTTTCTATTGTTTTTCTATTTTATCAAATACTTACCGTATTTTTGCTTTATAAGATGCACCCCAAATTTAGAGATTAAAAAAGGTAAAAAAAAAATTGGGTCCGTCTTACACTCCGGTGTTGTCTTTGGGGGGGGCAAAGCGGTGGTGGAGTGGGGTCACAGGAGGCAGAGGCTGTACTGGCAGCGGCGGCGGGTCAGTGCTCACAGCGGCGGCAGCGGTTCAGTGCTCACAGCGGGTCAGTGCTGGCAACGGAGGCGGGTCAGTGCAGGCAGCGGCAGGTCAGTGCTGGCAGCGGCAGCAGCAGTGGTTGTGTGGTGGAGCTGGCCAGGGCGGCGGGTGTCCAAGATGGTCTACCATTAAGACGCACCCCTCATTTTCCTCCCAAATTTTTGGGAGGAAAAGTGCATCTTATAATCTGAAAAATATGGTATTTTCTGCAATAAAATGCAAATTAATTATTTAAAAATCATACAATGTGATTTTCTGGATTTTTTTTTCTGTCTGTCACAGTTGAAGGGTACTTACAATAAAAATTACAGACCTCTCCATTCATTCTAGATGAGAACACTTGCAAAATAATAATAAGAATAATAATAATAATTATAATAATAATAAAATTAAATAAAAATGCATGTTTGTTATACAGTGGGCAAACCACTGTATAAGAAACATGTATTTTTATTATTTTTATTATTATTAATTGTATTATTATTTTTAAATGGTGGTAATATTTTCAGAAATTTGTAAAAAAGTAAAAAAAAATATTCTGTAACATTTTCATTTCTCAGTCAGTTTGACTGTGAGACGGTTTCCTTTTTGCTTCCTGAACTGATGTTTTTATAAATAGCATTTTGGGGTAGATACAATGATTTGAAAACCTCTTATTGCATTTTTTGATGTTTTATATATGGTATACCAATACATCATGTTTTGGAAGTGGTTAAAGGGGCCAATGAAAGGCGTAGATACCGTAGATGGTAAACAAGTAGGAGGAAAGGTGCACACAAAGGGTTCACTGAGCATGGTTTGAACAGTTATTTTGTGCTAATAGACTCCTTTTAAGAATTTGATTAATACAAAACATAATATATTATAGACCACCATGATTATTTTGTAGAAATATGAGATCTTTATGAGAACTTGTGTGCTTATGACGTAAGACATAACTTCATCTGCAGGGTATTGCAGCTGACATGCAGGCAATTGCTTGCCCTTATAGTCTATTAGTCATTGGCGCTTGATTAAATATTTCAAACTCTCTGATAGTGGTTATAATGTGATGTTTGCAGGCAGGATAGTATTGCATTTCACATACATCGCATTAATCATCCATAATAACACATGTGTAACATGGTGATAAAACACTGAACATCAGCAGAAATACTCTATATATAGCACTGCACATCTCCAGCCCAAATTCAATTACAGATATAACGTTTAAAGCTATTTTTTAGCACATTTTTAAGATAACAATCTATAACAAAAAAATATTGTTTTACCGTTTTCTCTAATTTTAGATCATATTTTCAGATCAGAAATAAGCAATATTAATCTTCTGTGCTGCGGTACAGAACGGCGATCAATTTTATGCTTAGGTTCACTTATTGATAAAATACTAATAGTTTCTCCTCTGAGGACATTAAGGAAATAAATCAAGATGTTAAGACGTAATATTCCAGAAAAAGATAAAATTATTCCTAAACCTAAAAATAAAACTCAAGCACAGCTCTAGGGAAACACTGTGTTGCCCTGTATTTACCTTGTTTTAGATGGGGGCATCATAATATTTACTGCTGATGTCTTTTCTTGGACTGTAATTGTAGTGACCCTGAAACCATCAGGGTGCTACAAGGTTCTGCATCCCCACAAGGAAGTAGGGCCTACCCTCTTAGGGACCCAGAACCCCAGTGCCGGTACCAACAAAAACCCAGGCAATTCCAGTTTTCCCCAACAATCCCCCATACAATGGTATTCAGCTAGGGTGGGACCATGGATGGCCACCTAGAGGTGGAGCCAATCCAGTCAACTTGTTGACCAAGTGGGAGGGGTAGACTGTGGAGAGTAGAGAGACAAGTGTGAGACAGGCGAGGAGTGATGGTGGAAGTGAAGCGACGTCCTGACTCGGGTTAACGGTGACCTGGTACCCAGGAGAAGCAGTTGCCGGTGGAGTATGTTGGAGTACTCCCGGAACTATGCACCGACGGAGTACAGGACCCTATGACAGGAAAGAGCTCCAAGCCGACCTGTTTAAACCTGCACAGCAAGGGGATCATCAAAGACCTTGCTGACCCAAAAGAATCTGAAGAGTCAGTAGCAAAGGGAGAACAGGACCAGAGACTCCAACCCCACAGGGTTCACTCTACCGTCAGGTGGACAGAAGTGGACAAACCACAGAACAGGGACCCCCAGTTGTTTTTTACCACGGGGACCCACTTACCAGAGACAGGTGCAGGGGAAGAAGGTACCAGAGAGCCAAACTGGGGACCTGGAGGCAAAACCAGCCGGCCTCGGGCAACCAGTCAACACCTACCAGCAGTAAGTAAACCAGTTGCACTTAACACCTGTGTGGACTACCTTCTTCCAATGCCCACTGCACCATATACCCTCTGGGGCAAAACCCTACTGTGCTGTGGAATTAATAGCGCTATATAAATGAATAAAATTATTATTATTATTATTACTTGCGGAGGGTCTACCATCCTAGCTGCCAATTCCACCAGCCCAGTAGTGACATTCTGCAGCGACGGCTCCCTACACTTAACCGCAACACCGCAAGTGACGTCACGTGAACATTATCTTATTCTCCGCTATAAATATCCCCATTACAAAAAGGACCCAGGGCACGGAACTGGGCAACGGCCACCAATGTGACATTCCCAATAGAGACACTACCCGGGACCGAGTACCCCATATCCCTGGGCGCGACATAATGAAAGTTTATGTTACTGGGCGGTTTTGAGATCCAGAATTTCCCTGGACATCATTAGTCCCTAATTGATTCCCATGTATAGTGAGGAAAATAAGTATTTGATACACTGCCGATTTTCCAAGTTTTCCCTCCTACAAAGAATGGAGAGGTCTGTAATTTTTATCATAGAATCTCAATTATTTAGAATCTGCCAGGAGACTCAATCCTAGGCAAGCTAGGTGGGCATTGTTCTTCTCCATATTTGATTTTTTGGTAACGTTCCGGCCTGGTACAAAGAACATAAGAGCTGATGCACTTTCCTGTAGCTTCCATCCCTCTCAGTCTGAGAACTCAGAACTAGTTCCTATTTTGGCTAAAGGCATCATTGTATCATCTGTTTCCTTAGATTTGGTAGAAGAAGTCCATAATGCTCAAGACCAAGCCCCCGAAATTACTCCTAACCATAAACTGTTTGTCGCTCCTTAACTTCACCTACGCGTATTTCAGGAGTCCCAAAATTCTGTCCTTGCTGGTCACCCTGGTATAGCCATTACCCTCCCACTGATAACCTGGAATTTTTGATGGCCAACCATAGTGAAGGATTGTAAAGAATATGTACTGCCTTGTGAAACTTGTGCTCGAGTCAAGGCACCTCGTACCCGTCCCGCTCGACTTCTCCAGTCCCTACCTACTCCAGGAATCTGTTGGACCCATCTCTCCATGAACTTCATCACTGACCTCCCACCCTCGAAAAGGAAGACTTGTTTCTGGGTAGTAGTGGATAGAAACAGCAAACAGTGTCCTTTTGTTACTCTGTCCGGGCTACCTAATTCTGAAACTCTAAGCAGGTTATTCATTAGGTATATCTGTCGCTAGCTGAGCTCGCCATAAATAATCAGTATCAAGAATCCATCCAGACAACCCCCATTTTCTGTAATTTTGGATTGCATCCACTTTTTGGTTCTTTTTCTTCCACTGCAGTGGGTACTCCTGAGGTTGAAAAATTAATGGACAAATTATCTGGTCTGAGGTTAAAGACAACTTGAAGAGGGCACAGGGTGGTCAATCCTCAGCTGTTAATAAGAGATGTTCCAATGGGCCAAGCCTTGGAGTTGAGGACAAGGTATGGTTGTCCACAAGTCATATTAAACATAAGGTCCCTTCTCGGTCCCAGATTTATTGAACCTTACAAGATAGTCAAGGTCATTAACCCCACAGCCTTCCTCCTGAAACTTACCCCATCCTTTAAGATATCAAATGTGTTCCACCTCAAGTTCCTACTCAAGTTATATCATTCCTCCATTCACGCAGCCAGGGTCCCCCCTCCTCCTGTGTTAGTTAAGGGTAACTTGGAGCATAAAGTACAAAGAATCCTTAATTCCCGTATTGTTAGAGGGGCAGTACAATATCTTGCACATTGGAGGAGTTATAACCCGAGGAGAGATCAAGGGTCCCAGCAAGTGATGTTCATGCTAAGGGCCTTATGAAGCTCCTGCGATTTCTGCTTCGATCACCAACCGCTGCCGTATTCCCACCGTGGGCAGTGCTGGTGATAGGGGAGGAGTCAGTACCAGTGGCTTTGGTGGGCGCAGGCTCCACTCATCCACTAAGCTGGGTTTTGCTGGGATCTGCATTACCACTGGCTGACTGTGGTGGCATGTACCTTCCAGCTGAAGTTACCATCTTTCAGCCACCGCCAAATTAAAGGCATCACACCCTTCTTATTCCTCATCCTGTCTGCTGGTCGCCGCCAGATATAGTCTTGCAATATACTGCTGTGCCTCTGGTTCACACCCTGCTCTTGTACTTTGATCCCTGTGTTGTTGACCTCTGCCTGTTCACTGAGACTCTCCTGCCTACTGTGTTTTTTACTTCGCTGCCATCTCCGGTTTGACCTTAGCCTAATTTCCTGTCTATGCTCTTGCCTGCCAATTTTGTCTCTTTGTTATACCTCCTGGTTTTGACCCTGCCTGATGACCATTCTTCCCTGGATTGCAGCCTTCCATAGGCAACGATCTTCTGGAACCTGTAGTAATTCCAGATCCCTGTACGGGGGTTAAAGGGTTTCGGTGTTCTCAAAATCCTCCTGAGTGGGCGACTTACCTCTAGTCTGTCCATGACAGCCATCCTGAATCTGTGGTCCCGGGCAGATATCACAAAAATCTTTTATTTAAATTAAAAATCAAAAAACACCCTCTTCTCCAAATTATTAACCCCCAAAACACTCAAGTCCGATGTAATCCACATCATGACATCCATGACAATCCCAGCTCTGTTACATACTTAAGTTGCAGTGCGGGCACATTGGAGAACATGACCACCCGCTGCAGATGCAGGTAGACACTGACTGAGCCGAAACTATGAGCAGTGACTTCACTGAGTTTACCTGCGGTAATAACTGGAGTTTCCCACGGTACCCCACCGGTGAATACAAGTAAACTCCCCTCAGGTGACTCATTGAACTCAGTGACCTCACCTCTGGTGAACTGTTTGTGTTCAATGAGTCCTGCAGCTCCAGGCAGACATTTCTGTACCAAATCTGCATCTCCTGGCAGAAAACTGCAGGCTATTTTTGCCAGGAGATGCATATTTGGTACTGGAATTTATACACCAAATACCTTCACCAAATTTGCATCTCATGGCAAAAAAAAATGCATCAAAACCGCATGGCATTTTGATGCTTTTATTTGACCAGGAGATGCAGATTAGGTGCATAAATTTCAGCACCAAATCTGCATCTCCTGGCAAAAAAATGCAGTTTAGGTGCGGTTTTCTGCCAGGAGATGTCTGCAACAGATTTCTGCACGAAATTTGCATCTCCTGGCAGAACACTGCACCGAAACAGCATCAAAACTGCATTTTTGTGCAGTTTTCTGCCAGGTGATGCAGAATTGGTGCTGGAACCTACTGTATACACCAAATTCCTGCAGCAAATCTGCATCTCCTGGCAGAAAAATAGCATAAAAACGCATTTTGATTCAGTAATGTACTTAATACAGTGCTTGTCTGTGGCAGTTAGTTTGCATGAAAGGGACATGTAAATTAGTTGCCAACCCTTTTACTGGAGGAAAAGTCTAACTTAGTTTAACAATTTCTCAGTATAATCCATCTATCAATTCATTTAGAACAAATGATCTCCTAAATATCTATTAATTATTTCTATAATGACTTTACTAAAGATCTAGTCACTGTTTCCATCAATACACTATTATTCACAACAAACCTAACTAGATTGTTGACTCTTGTCATTACTCATGCGGTTCTACCTCTGGGGGTTGTATTGCCTGACTACAGTAAGATAAAACTGGTAGACTGTAATCTGCAAGATTCCTTACAGTGGAACCTCGGTTTATGAGTAACTTGGTGTGCGAGTGTGACGGGGTATGCGACAGAGCAGTAATGGATGCCAGGCCGAGGAACAATCCAAAGGGCTTTATTGGAACCACAAAGATAAAGTACCAAACATGAATATAAATTCTTAAAGTCTGCAAAGAGTCCACTACAAAACAACAGATCCGGGGGCGCCTCCCAGTATTCCGACGCCAGGGAAAATATGGCAATGGTCCTTATATGAGTTCCTTGAGTCCAACAGGGTGAACAACAAAACACAATCCCACGTGGCCACTTTTCTCCAATCTGTAACAGTCCATACACAGTCACTAGGATCTAGCCTCAGCTATAGATCTGAGTCCTTCTCCAGCCGAGATCCAACTAACTGACTAACATGGGTCTCACTGTTCTCCTCTCCTGGGATCAGCCGCTTAGGTGGGCAGAAGTGCACACCTCCCTTGGACATTTGATACATTTGAGGATTCTAGACGTCCTGGCTCTATTCTGTCTACCAAGTTGTGGATTGGAGGAGTCCCATGCTGAGAAGAACAAACAATCCCCCACCAGAAGCAGTCATTACAGAACAGTCAAAGAGGGACAGACTATTACACCATGAGCCCAGGCGGGGGAGGGACAAGCTGTTACAACCGCTAGTTATAATGAGGTTTTTAGAACACAGTCTCCAGGGATGCTGTATTAGGGAAGCTGCCTGCAGAAGAGAACAAAGACAGTCAAGAAACCTACATGACCATATATGGCATAGAGTACATGAATGCAGGCCGGAGGTCGGGGACGGGACACATCATCACAGCGAGTATTTCGCTATACAAGCAAAGCTTGCTGTAAATTTGTAACTCAGTTTACGAGCAATGCTTTGTTGTACGAGCAAAATACTCACCACACACACTTCCGGTTCCGTACTTTCACCGCGCTCTGACCCGCTTTTGCAGTCCACACAAACATACACAAACACACATATTATGCTCACCTTACCTTCCCTTCCCTCGCCGGCCTCCTGGTTCTTGTAGGTCGCTGGCGGTACAGGATGTGTATCAGGTAACCATCCCGACGATGGAGGAACTTCCACTGTCAGCTGCTTTTCAAAGACAGGGCACTGACCAATCAGAGGAAAGCGGCTCATGCCTTTGAAATGAGCGTGCTGACAGCAGACGCGGTGTTGACCTCCTCCTTACCCGAGATGGAATATTACACTTCTGGCTGATGTGCAGTACCTCTGTGGCGACTGAAGCCTCAGGGGCTCCACACTATCACAGCCTCAGAGAAGAGGGAGGGAGCACTTTCTCCCATCTCTTCCACTGTCTGTCTCTGCGTATATCGCACTGCAGTCGCATAACATGCGAGGGCAGTGCGATGTTTCACACGTTCCCGTAGGTTTGTATGGGGGTGCGTGAGCCGAGTCTTGGTGCAGCTTTTGCTTTTCTAGACGAGTAACTTGGTTTACAAGCACACTCCCAGAACGGATTGTTCTCGTAAACCAAGGTTCCACTGTATTTCTTTTTGCTATTTATTTGGGGCCAGTATAGCATGGACACTCGGCCCACTAAGACTACCAAAAACATTAGATAGAGTGCATAGGAGTGCATTCATTTTAACAATATAATGGTTAATTGGTATGATAACTTACATGTATTACATTCTGCAAAAGAAGTTTAAATCAGCATAAGCAAAAGAGATAAAAGAGAATAATTTATATGTAACAAATAAGCCTGAACCTTAATGGTCACTGTATTTTTTAACATGTCTCTATTTGACAACTAATCAGCCAAATAGTAAAAGTGCAAATATTCCCAAACTGGTGGCCTTTATGGGTCTATCATTCTCCCAATTTGTTATCAGATGCATGTTATTAGGACAATTTACACTGAACAAAAATATAAATGCAACACTTTTGATATAACTCCCATCTTTAATGAGCTGAACTTCAATATCTACAAATGCATCTCAATAAATAAGAGTATCATCAAAAAGTTAATTTATTTCAGTAAT
This sequence comes from Anomaloglossus baeobatrachus, assembly GCF_048569485.1. NCBI lineage: Eukaryota > Metazoa > Chordata > Amphibia > Anura > Aromobatidae > Anomaloglossus > Anomaloglossus baeobatrachus. Next base: position 855,863,617 of record NC_134353.1, on the reverse strand, counting down.
GCAATACAAAAAGGGAAATGCATATATTATATAGAGTCATTACACACAGTGATCTATTTCAAGTGTTTATTTCTTTTAATGTTGATGATTATGGATTACAGTCAATTAAAACCCAAAAGTCATTATCACAGAAAATTAGAATAATTAAAACAAAACACCTTCAAAGGCTTCCTAAGCGTTTAAAGTGGTCCCCTAGTCTGGTTCAATAGGCTACACAATCATGGGAAAGACTGCTGACTTTACAGATGTCCAGAAGGCAGTCATTGACACACTTCACAAGGAGGGTAAGCCACAAAAGGTTATTGCTAAAGAAGCTGGCTGTACAGAGTGATGTATCCAAGCATATTAATGGAGTGTTGAGTGACAGGAAAAAGTGTGGTAGAAAAAGGTGAACAAGCAACTGGGATAACCTCAGCCTTGATAGGATTGTTAAGAAAAGGCCATTCAAACATTTGGAGGAGATTCACAAGGAGTGGACTGCTGCTGGAGTCAGTGCTTCAAGATGCTATCTATAAAGAATTTAACTATTCCTGGGGGGAAGGTAATGTACCTTATTTAGGTATATTGCTTTCTAATAATTTAAATAAAATTATACCCTCTAACATGAAACACCTTCTTGCTGATCTGGACAATGTCCTGAAAGCTTTAAAAATAGAAAAGACCTCATGGTTTGGGAAAATATCATCATACAAAAGTATTATTTTGCCAAAAATTCTATATACCTTTAGATGTTTACCCCTTAATATCACCAATAAGTGGTTAGGAAAAATTCAATCTCAATTACAAAAGTTTGTCTGGCAAAGCAAAAAGCCTAGAACCTCTAAAACCATACTATTTAAACACAAACTGAAAGGTGGCCTGGGTGTGCCTAATATACAATCCTATTACCTAAGCAACCTAGTAAAACAAACTCAGTTTACACTATCAGAGAACCTTGATAACAGTTGGATGTCTCTTGAAAAATTCACCACCTGGAATAAAAATAAAAAAGACTTACTCTTAGCCTATCTGCTTAGAACAAATAAAAAATTGCCAAGAAACCCAACTAATAATGCAGAGATAAAAGCTTGGAGAACTCTGCTAAACTGTTTATTAGCACAAAAGGTCTCGATGACAAGTTTAAAAAACATCTCGATAGATACTGTGGAACTGATGATACCAAGAATTAAATTATTAAATTGGAAAAGATGTGGTATACATTTCCTTGACGACATTGTAAGTAATAAAGATATTATTCCTTTTGACATATTACTTATAAAATACAATCTACCAATATCAGAGAAATACAAATGGACTCGTATATGGGAGTTTCTGCAAGAAACACATCTTCTATCAAAAAAATTACCCACCTTCATCATAGACTTACTAAACAACCCATTAAACATAGGTTTATGGAATACCAGAAACATATATTCAATTTTTAATGATGACTATAAATTTAAGAAATTGAAATATGTGGAATCTTGGGAAAAACAATTGAATACGACATTTCAATCTAACAAATGGAAATCTGCATTAACCTATACATACTCGATGTCTACCTGTATATTCATACAAGAATCTTATTATAAGATTCTGGTTGAGTGGTATTATACCCCACAAAAACTACATAGATTCTCTTCTCAAAATTCTGATTTATGTTGGAGAGAATGTGGAGAGAGAGGTACTACCAGTCATATTTTTTGGAGTTGTCCAAAACTAAAGGAATTGTGGAGAGATACAGAAATTCTCCTCCATAATGTAACCTCATCTGAAATTAGTCTCTCTGCGGAATTAGTTCTGCTATCAATTGGGATAGATGAACTTAACTTAAATTATAGACATATTACCTGTCATATCATACAAGTGATTAAAAATCTCCTCGCTGCCAACTGGAGAAATACTAATATTCCATCTATACATGAAGTAATAGAAAGAATTTCCTCTCACAATCTTTACGAATTTAAGTTTGCTTTAAAAGATAGATTATATGATAAGTACTCGGTGAGATGGAATCTTTGGTCAAAGAAGTTCAATCCCAATCTTATTATATTAAATCCTTGAGTTAGTGGAGCTACTAGCTGTAAAAATGATTTAATTATATTCTCCGTCTTTTTTTATTCTAATAGTTACGTTTAGCAATTTATGTGTTAAGAGATTCAGTTTAAAATTTCAGCCAAAACTCTACTATAACTCTAGTTTACCTTTTTCTTTAATCATATAACCTTTTCCTCTTCCCCCCCCCCCTTTTTCTTCTTTTTTGTTTTTTTTTTTATTTGTTTTCCCCCTTTCCCGTGCTCCACTTTTTCTATTTTAAAAATTGAATGTTAATTTAACTTTAGATTGTAATTTGACTAATTGTTGTTAAGTTTTACTGTGTGAACAATTTGTTTTGTTTGAACCAAAATTTTAAAATAAAAAAATATGTAAACAGAGTGATGTATCCAAGCATATTAATGGAAAGTTGAGAGGAAGAAAAAAGTGTGATAGAAAAAGGTGCACAAGCAATCGGGATGACCACAGCCTTGATAAGATTGTTAAGAAAAGGGCATTCAAAAATTTGGAGATTTACAAGGATTGGACTGCTGCTGGAGTCAGTGCTTCAAGAGCCACCCCACACAGATGTATCAAGGACATGGGCTACAAATGTCGCATTCCTTGTGTCAAGCCATTCATGACCAATAGACAACGCCAGAAGTGTCTTACCTGGGCCAATGAGAACAAGAACTGGACTGTTGCTCAGTGGTCCAAGGTGTTCTTTTCAGATGAAAGTAAATTTTGCATTTCATTTGGAAATCATGGTCCCAGAGTCTGGGGGAAGAGTGGAGAGGCCACAATCCAAACTGCTTGAGGTCTAGTGTGAAGCTTCCACAATCAGTGATGGTTTGGGGAGCCATGTCATCTGCTGGTGTAGGTCCACTGTGTTTTATCAAGACCAAAGTCAGCACAGCCATCTACCAGGAAATTTTAGAGCACTCCATGCTTCCCTCTGCTGTCAAACTTTTTGGAGATGGAAATTTCATTTTTCAGTAGGACTTGGCACATGTCCACACTGCCAAAAGTACCAATACCTGGTTTAATAACCACAGTATCACTGTACTTGATTGGCCAGCAAACTCGCTTGACCTAAACCCCATAGAGGATTTTGTGGTATTGTCAAGAGGAAGATGAGAGACATCAGACCCAACAATGCCGACAAGCTGAAGGCTGCTATCAAAGCAACCTGGGCTTCCATAACACCTCAGCAGTGCCACAGGCTGATCGCCTCCATGCCACGTCTTATTACATAGTTACATAGTTACTTAAGTTGAAAAAAGACCTAGGTCCATCTAGCTCACCCTTCCTCCACCAGTTCTACATTTGGTCACTAAGTCATTTATAACCAACAATGTTGTGTGTACTGAGGAAATCATCCAGCCCTTTTTTAAAAGCTGTTATAGTATCTGCCGTTACTACCTCTTGTGGTCGGCATTCCACAGTCTGACTGCTCTAACTGTAAAGAACCCTTTCCTATTTAGCTGCCGGAATCGCTTTTCTTCCACACGCAGTGTATGCCCCCTGGTGCTTAGTATTGTCTTTGGAAGAAATAAGTCATGTGCCAGTCCTTTATATTGACCACACATGTATTTATACATATAAATGAGATCTCCTCTGAGACGTCTTTTTTCTAAGCTAAACATATCTAACTTTTTCAACCTGTCATCATATGGGCGGCCTCCATTCCTTGTAATAGTCTAGTTGCCCGCATTTGAACTGACTCTAACTTCTGAATGTCCTTTTTAAAATGTGGGGCCCAAAACTGGATCCCATATTCTAGATGTGGCCTTACAAGTGATTTATAGAGGGGTAACAATACGTTGGAATCACGGGATCTAATCTCTCTTTTTATACACCCAAAAATCTTGTTTGCTTTAGTAGCTGCTGCCTGACATTGAGTGCTGCTGCTCAGCTTATTTGTAATGAGAATACCCAAGTCCTTCTCCTGTTCTGTAGTCCCGAGTTTACTTCCATTTAATGTATACGCAGCTATAGGATTACTCCATCCTAGGTGCATTACTTTACATTTATCAACATTAAATCTCATTTGCCAAGTATCTGCCCATTCTGACATCTTATCCAGATCTTTTTGTAATATTGTACTATCAAGGTTAGTTTTTAATATCCTACATAGTTTGGTGTCATCAGCAAATACTGACACTACTATCAATCCCATCCACAAGGTCATTAATAAAGAGAATACAAAGAATCGGTCCTAGCACAGATCCCTGCAGCACCTGACTGCTGACTATAGCCCATTTAGAGAATGTACCATTGTTGCAATAATTCATGCAAAAGGAGCCCCAACCAAGTATTGAGGCATTTACTGTACAGACTTTTCAGTAGATGCCAACATTTCTGAGTTTTAAATCATTTTTTCAGTTGGTCTTATATAATATTCTAATTTTCTGAGATAACTTTTGGGTTTTCGTTGGCTGTAACATTAACAGAAACAAACACTTGAAATAGATCACTCTGTGTGAAGTGACTATATAATATACAGTGTGTCCACCCATATCCTGTCCACCGCCATTAACTTGAGAACGGTGGCAGCTATAGGCATAGAAGTGGTGTCTTGGTATAGTAAAGTAGCCTTGCGCTACGCAATGAAACCACCTATAGCGCCACCTGGTGGAAAACAACGGAGTTAGCATTTTTATCTTGAAAACAGAATGAGATAGAGAAAAAAAGTGAATTACAAAGTTGTAGGGCATCATCAATTCAATACGAATCAACACCTTGCATACAGAAATGCTATGATATGAAACCCATGATCCCCCAAAACATTGAATGCTGGTCACGCATATGGCGCTCATTTAACTTTGATGCTCAAAGTGGCCACCGTCGGCTGCAATGCACATCTGGACTCTGGACAGCATACTGTATCTTGCTGCACGTTGTGCAATATGGTAGGTGACACGTTTGCACAAGCATCTGTGATACGTCATCGTAGGTCCTGCAATGTTGGTGGAGGGGTCGCATACACCTGCTGTTTGATGTGACCTCACAGAAAGAAGTCCAATGGGGTCAGATCAGGTGAGCGTAGAGGCCACTCCACGCAGCCACCATACTCAATGACTTGTAGGAAGGTCTCCATGAGGTATCGCTTCACGTTCGCAGCCTTGTGATTTTTTACACGTTCTAATCATAGCATTTCTGTATGCAAGGTGTCGATTCGTATTGAATTGATGATGCCGTATAACTTTGTAATTTACTTTTTTCTCTATATCATTCTGTTTTTGAGATAAAAATGTTAACTCTGTTGTTTTCCACCAGGTGGCGCTATAGGTGGTTTCATTATATAGCGCATTGCTACTTTACTATACTTTACTATACCTAGACACCACTTATATGCCTATAGCTGCCGCCATTCTTAAGTTAATGGCGGTGGACAGGATATGGGTGGATACACTGTAGGTTTCCCTTTTTGTATTGAATTACTGAAATAAATTAACTTTTTGATGATATTCTAATTTTTTGAGATGCACTTGTAAGACTTTCTTTCTACGCAAAAGACCTTTTTCTCTAAAATATTATTCACAAATATTTGATTTGATTTGTCTAAATCTGTGTTAGTTAGTTGGCATTTCTTTTTTGCTGAGATAATCCATCCACCTCACAGGTGGGGCATATCAAGATGCTGATTAGACAGCATGATTATTGCACAGGGGTGCCTTAGACTGGCCACAATAAAAGGCCACTCTAAAATGGGCACTTTTCTCACTCAGAAAAATGTCATAGATGTCGCTGCAAGTTTTGAGGGAGAACGCAATTGGCATGCTGCCCGGAGGAATCTCCACCAGAGCTGTTGCCTGTGAATTAAGTGTTCATTTCTCTACCATAAACCATATACAAAGGTGTTTCAGAGAGTTTGGTAGTACATCCAACTGGCCACATAACTGCAGATTACATGTAACCCCACCTGCTCAAGATCTCCACATCCAGCATCTTCATCTGTAACATCGTCTAAGACCAGCCACCCGGACAGCTGCAGCAACAATCGGTGCATAACCAAACAACTTCTGCACAAACTGTCAGAAATTGTTTCAGGGAATCTCATCTTCTGCGCATCATCCTCATAAGTGTCTCTGTGGCGCCCCAGGACCTGGTCGCTACAACAGCATTGCCCCTCCAAAGGGTTAATGCTGAGCCTGGAGGTAATTGGGGAAGTCATTGGCCAGTAGGTACCAACATCCAAAGCAGTTTCTCCCTCAGGCCAGCAGAGGGAGCTCTGAACCTGGAGTTCCAGGGAGCATTCCTCAAGCCTGACCTGAGGGAGGAGTTAGTGTTCAGTCCGTGAGGAAAGTTTGGAGTGTGAAGACGCAGAGTAGTGCTGTCCTGTGGACTGGGGCCTGGAGCTGGAATAGCTTGGCCCAGTGAAGCAGGATTGACAGAGAGGCGCAGAGGAGAACTAGACATCAGAGTCTGTGGCCGCCAGGGCCTAAAATCCTACCTGGTAGCCGAATCCGAAGGGCAGGAGGACTGCAGGTCTCCTGGCCCCAAAACAAACCTAAGGTGCAGCTGCATCACCAGAGCCCGGTGCGGACCCCGGAGGGGAAGCATCAGAGAGGGTCTGCACAGCCTATCCTAAGAAAAAGGGACGAACCACCGGTCCCAACAGGAAGAGGGACGTTGCTACATCCAGAGTGCAGGGTCCTGTAAAAACAAAGGAAGAACAGGGAGTAGGCCTCAATACTCAACTGGCCAAGGGATCACCCCCCCCAGCTACTTCCAGGCCGGCCGGATCACCTTACCACCTGTAACGGTCTCCCAGGACGACTGGCTGCCAGTAAAAGAAAAGAAGGTAAAAAGACTGTTGTTTGTGTCCGGTCCTTTCAACCCCCTGTCGGCCCTGCACTACACCGCAACTACATCGACACTTACAAGCACCAACTGTTGCCCCGAGGCACCTCTCCACCTGTGGGGAGCAGTAACACCATTGCTGCCGTTCCATCATCCCGGAGGCCTCATACAGCAGCAGTGGCTTAATAGCCGCAAACCACAGGTGGCGTCACGAATACAAACTTTAATCATCCCCAAGTCACCAGCCATATTGATTGACCCCACCAGGGTACGGAGTCGGGCCCAGCCACCACTGACATCCCCCGTACTAGTCCGGCCCGGCATCGGGTGTCCCATAGCCCTGGGGTGGGCGAGTCATCTCCACCTGAGATGCAGACAGACATGCAAACACAGAAGCTGCCTGGGGCAGGGTTTGACTGCAGCAAATCAGAGATGCTGGTGGGTGGGGAAAGCAGTGAATATGGATGAGGGATAATCATCAACCCCAAAAGTGTAGCTGCGGGAGCAGTTACAGCCACAGGTGAGACTTGGTAAGTATGCTTTAACCCTTTTGCTTCATTTTTGTTTTACAGTAATTTCCCTGGCCAATCACTGCCATGCCAATACTTAGAATGGCTGTGATAGGGCCAGGAGTGGGTTTTCTACAAACGAACACTTACCGAACATTGCCGACTTTTGAGCAAAGTGTTTGGTAAATTGAGCCTGAACGAACTGGCCAAGACTCATACTGAATCTGAAATTGGCGAATGCGAACTAAATAGGTTTGCTCACCTCTAGTGGTAACCAGGGAGAGAAATTCGGGCGATGAGAGGGTCATTGGTGCACCTAGTAGGAGAGAGCCACTTGGTATCATCTTCGTTTAGTTTCTTATACATTTGTGCACAAAAAAATCAGTTAATGTCTGTAAAGTATGTTTAGGTGGGGGAAGCTGTAGTAGAGGGTGGATTTCCAGAAACAGTTGGTTCATGCAATCGCCATTAGCCATCACTGGCACCACCGACCCTCTAAAGGACTAGAGGTTTGAAAGTTTGGCCTGTGGACTCTGGCATGATACCACTGCCAAAGCCAAGACTGAGTATAAGTTGGTGGTCTGCAATGTTGAAAAGTTATATCTCCCCAAAAATTGTGTACAGTCAATAACCATAATGTACCACATAGACTCTATGTGGTACATTATGGTTATTGACTGTACACAATTTTTGGAAAAGCAGCTGTGAGAAACAAGATGATCAATATCACCGAACACACAGTCACACCAAACAGAAGCAGCTCCTGCCTCCACAGTAAGGGTGAGTTAATTAATCGTTTGACCAAATTTTTCAAGTTGATAATGTTGTGCGGCCCCCAAAGGTTAGTAGGAAATTCCAAATGGCCCCCGGCAGTAAAAAGGTTCCCCACCCCTGACATAGAGTGACAGCATCTTGCAAGCTCTTGTATCTCTTCATTTGCTACAATAAAGTTAGAGATTCTAGTGATGTGGGGTCTCCTTACTCCCATTAACCCACTCATCTCATCTTCTTCTATTACCTGCCGGGCTTTTGCCTTTTCTTCCCTGTCCAAATGCTGATTGTTCCTATTTTTGGGGGGGCTGGAAGCATATACATCACAGAAGGGGCTGGGGCATATGCATCACAGGAGACGCTGGGGGCACATACATCACAGGAGGGGCTGAGGGCATATACATTACAGGAGGGGATGGGGCATATATATCACAGCAGGGGCTGGGGCATATACATCACAGGAGGGCTGGGGCATATATATCACAGAAGGGTTTGGGGGCACAAACATCACAGAAGGGGCTGGGGACAGATACATCACTGGGGAGGCTGGGAGCATAGACTCACTGGGGGCATAAACATCACTGGGGGTATATACACCACTGGGAATATATACATCACTTAAAAGTATAGACATGGCTGTGAGGCAGAAACATTACTCGGAGGTATATACATCACTGGGAGCCATAGACATGGCTTGGGGGCACGGACATCACTGGGTGGCACAGATATCACATAACTGGGGGTTATATAAATCACTAGGGAACATCACTGGGGAATATATACATCACTGGGAGGCATAGAAATGAATGGGGGACACAGACCTCACTGGAAGGTACAGACATCACCGAAGTAAATATACATCATTGTGAGACATAAACATGGATGTGGGGCATAGACATCACTGGGGGACAAAGACATCACTGGGGGCTACATACATCACTGGGGTGCAGAGACATCACTGGGGGCACATACATTACTGGGAGCTGTATACATTGCTAGGGGCACAGACAACTGGGGTATATACATCACTGGATGTATATACATCATTGGCGCACACATACAGCACTGGGGGCCACATACCACATTGAAGGGGCACATACAGCACTGGAGGGTATATACATCGCTGGGGGCGCAAATAGCACTGGGGGGCACAGAGAGCACTGTGGACAGTGGAGCTGTACCTCCTATTCTTCTGTGGGACAGGAGTGCATCATAGGCTAATCACCACACAAAGTACGTCCTCCTGCGACCTAGTCACAGGGAGGTATATACTTCACTGGGAGGCATAGACATAACTGGGGGACACATACATCACTGAGGCTGTATACATCACTGGGGGGCACAAACATCACTGAGGGTCATATATATCACTGGACGCACAAACAGCACTGGGGATGGTGGGTCTGCACCTTCTTTCCTCTGTGGGACACGAGCGCATCATGCACTAACATCACCCACAAAGTACGTCGTCACGCGACCTAATCCTTCACTGTATGAGCACGAAATGTTCATAGTGATTACTACGTGTGAGTGCTCACCTCGCATGTGGGGGTTTAATGGTCCGGCAGCCGCTGATGCCCAAATCTGTCCGAGGGCCACAGAATATGCCCGCGGGCTGGAGGTTCCCCACCCCTGCGGTACAGGGAGTAGTTGAGTGCGGGCACGTCTCCCTGTCTTAGGTCTTCCAATTTTCCGTTATCTATGTGTGTGTGTTTATGTTCATAACAACGCCAGCAAATAACACAAACATGACAATTCCAGAAACAATAGGGTTGCACCTCAATTCACATCTTTTCTGTAAAAGGATTCTCCAATCCATTCAAAAGTATGAAGACTCCAAACAGAAGATTGATGTGATACTAATCATAGCACATTAACTTAAATATGGTGGAGCTCGCAGGAAAGAAGAAAAGGAAAATCCCATAAACCTTTTCAGACAATGTATAGAGATACATAAATTAAATTCCTATTGTAACACACCAACGTAATGTGTTCAAATTGCATATAACTAGCACAATGGCTCTAGGGTACAACGTGTTGTCACTTTGTTGCAGGCCAGAGGCTGTCAGGATATTTATACTTTTTTGACATTAAATCATGAGGCATGTGGTCTATGACGTTCATAGAAACGTATGCATCAGCTGAATAACACTGCATTGCCATTCTGATATTGATGTGACACAAGTCATTTTTGTGCTTTCAGTAAGGAGACAGGGACACAATGTTGCCTGCAGCATCACGACACTATAGAGATGGCTAATGTGTATGAAAATACACTGGGAAGATGATGAATACCCTGGGAAGCTTGTAAATCATGGACCCCTAAAGTAAACAACAATCTTTTAATGTTTTTTAGCTGACGGTTAAGAACACTTGTCGCACGTACAAATCTCTTGTATCTTCCCATTGAAGTAAATATGTGTGTTAATTCTCTTATCATGAGAGTCTATAAATTTAAGGGCTGAGATCTTCAGCATTTGCTAAAATGAAGGACCAAGTGATCAACAGAGGTAAAGCTCCTCTCCAAAACTAAAGATGGACTACATTGACTTTCTGTTGAGCTCATCATCTTCAGTGTCTAGGGTGAGCGTATATGCCCCTACTTTTTGGCCATCAGCTGAAAACTCCCCCACCAATCAAAACTTCTTCCATGTTACTGTGATATGGTCAATGTTTTTTTAAATGGAAGTTACGCTATAATAAAAGGCTACTTTACATTTAATATACAACGGTAACATCTGTGCCGATTCTCATTTCCATTTTGGCCAATGAGCAGTGGTGCATCTTTATTGCTTGACAGTGACAGTGTTATTTTTTTCCTTAGGACTTTTGGTGCTGCTTCATAAGGGAGCATGGCTGGGGCAGTCATCTATTGAAACTCTTGAAGCTCTGACTTCCTTTGACAGTCAATATCTTTGCTATATAACTCTGCTGTTCTACTATGTTTTGTCCTGATTATTCCCATTCTTTACCTCAGCTTCATATGACTACCCGTTAACTTTACGATTTTGTCCCTGACGTGACCTCTTGGCTTTGACCCTGCTTCCTAACTCTGGATGGGAGCCGTTTTGTGGAAGCATCCCCCTGAACCCCGTTTTAAGACCAGACCTCTTTACAAAGGTTAAAGAGTGAAGGTCAGGGTTTCTCTACAATCCATCAAACGGAGTGGCTTTGCCAAGTCTGTCGGAGGTAGCCTTTCTGAAGGGTGCTTCACACGCTGCGACATCGCCAGCGATTGCTAGCGATGTCACGAGTGATAGCACCTGCCCCCGACGTTCTTGCGATATGTGGGGATTGATGCCGTAGCGAACAATATCGCTACGGCAGCGTCACACGCATATACCTGCTTAGCAACGTCGCTGTTGCTGCCGAACAATCCCTAATTCAAGGGGGAGGTGCGTTCGGTGTCATAGCAACGTCACAGCGGCGTCACTAAGCGGCCGCCCAATAGCAGAGGAGGGGCGGAGATGAGTGGGCGGAATATCCTGCCACTTCCTTCCTTCCTCGTTACCAGTGGACGCAGGTAAGGAGATGTTCATGGTTCCTGCGGTGTCACACATAGCGATGTGTGATGCCGCTGGAATGACAAACAACCAGCGGCATGCACCACCAACGATATTATGAAAAGGAGCGACGTGTCAACGATCAACGATTTTTGACGTTTTTGCGATTGTTGATCGTCGCTCCTAGGTGTCACACGCTGTGATGTTGCTAACGACGCCAGATGTGTGTCACTAACGACGTGACCCCGACGATATATCGTTAGCGATGTCGCAGCGTGTAAAACACCCTTGAGCCTGTGGCCTCTGACAGACAGGACAACAGCATCAAAATGTTTTAAAAAAATACCAAAACTTTGTTATGGAGGTTTATTTCTGTCAATTTGATGGGCAGAACCTAGTTCCAGTTAACTTGGTATAGTTCAAGTGTTACTCTATTTTATTTTTGTTTTTCAGACTCTTTTAAGTATGAGGGTTATGATATAGTTATTAATTCACATAAAGCATATATTTCATTGACTTTGTATCAATGGTATGATAACCAATATATACACTTTAACAGCGAAGCTTATTAATTTAAATACATTGTTCCTTGACTTTGGTTTGTATTTGCATATCCATTACCCATGAATACATAACGGAGATATATATACACTTAACAAAAATATGATTGCAACACTTTTGTTTTTGCTCTCATTTCTCATGAGCTGAACTCAAAGATAGACTTTTTATATGTACACAAAAGGCCTTTGTTTCAGAAATATTGTTCACAAATTTGTCTAAATCAGTGTTAGGCCCCCTTCACATATCAGTGATTCCGGTGCGTATGACTCTGTTTTCATTCGTACCAGAATCACGGAAAATCAATGGGTCTGTGCACACATCAGTGTTTTCCCAAGGACCATGTGTCTGTATTGAGCACACTCGTTTCTGTGTGTTCCACACAGAGACAAGTCTGTTTTTCTCCGGCAGCACTGATGTCACATGGACAATACAGAGATGTGACCCATGTGACACGTACCGAAGAAAACACATATCTTTGGAATAAAATGTTTTTATATACTCACCTGTCTCTAACGCTGCAGTCACTTACTTCAGCGCCCGCTCATTATGCTCATGCATATTCACTGCACCGCAAACCCAGATGCAGCAGCACTGGAGACATCAGCATCACGGACAGCAGTGCCAGGGACAGGTGAGTAAAAAGTTCCTGATCTTCATGTGCTATCAAAGATAGCACACAGAAAACACACGTGTGGTAAAATCACGGCACACGGAGGGGCATACCCACCTTCAACAGGTTCATGAAAAACCTGTGTGTTTTCCACGGACATGTGAAAGAGGCCTTCACCTTTGCAGAGATAATCTATCCAGCTCACAAGGGTGGCATATGAAGATTCTGATTAGACAGCATCATTATTGCACAGGTGCTCAGCAGCTTGGTGTAAAGGCAACAACTGCTGTTGCAATTATTAGAAAATACAAGAAATGCAAGATGACTGTCAATCTTACTCGGTCTGGGGCTCCATGCAAGATTTTGCCTCATGGGGTAAGGATGATTTTGAAAAAGGTCAGGATTCAGCCCAGAACTATACGGGAGGACCTGACCAAATAACTAAAGAGAGCTGGGACCAGGGTCTCATAATTACCATAACAGACTACACCATCATGGATTAAATATCTGAAGAGCCCGCAAGGTCACCCTGCTCACACCAGCACATGTCCAAGCCTGTCTGAGGTTTGCCAATGACCATCTGGATGATGCAGAGGAAGAACGAGAGACGGTCTTGTGATCAGGTGTGACAAAAATAGACTTTTTGGTATGAATTCTACGTGTGTGTTTGGAGGAAGAAGAAGGATGAGTACAACCCCAAGAACATCGTCCCAACAGTGAAGCATGGGGGTGGAAACATCATACTTTATAGGTGCTTTTCTACAAAGGGGACAAGACGACTGCACCGTATTGAAGGGAAGATGAATGGGGTCATGTATATTTTGACCAACAACCTTCTTTCCTCAGTAAGAGCATTGAAGATGAGTCGTGGCTGGATCTTCAAGCATAACAATGACCCAAAACACACAGCCAGTGCAATGAGGGCTGGCTCCGTAAGAAGCTTTTCAAGGTCTTGGAGTGGCCTAGCCAGTCTCCACATCTCAACCCAATAGAACATCCTTGGAGAGAGCTAAAACTCAATGTTGCCAAGCGAAAACCCTGAAACCTGAAAAATCTGGGGAAGATCTGTAAGGAGGAGTCACCAAAATCCCTGCTGCAGTGTGTGCAAACGTGGTTAAGAACTACAGGAAACGTCAGGAAACGTCTGACCTCTCTAATTGTAAACAAAGGTTTCTATACCAAATATTAAATTATGTTTATATATTGTTTCAAATATTTATTTCATGCAATAAAATGCAAATTAATTATTTAAAAATCATAGAATGTGATTATTTCAATTATTTTTGGAATTCTGTCTGTCACAGTCGAAGTGTACCTACAATAAAAAATGACAGACCTCTCCATTCTTTGTAGATTCAAAATCAGTAGTGTATCAAATACGTATTTTCTGCACTGTATATACATATATGTATATTTTTTTACATGGATGACCCTGCATTGCATTGTTATTAATCATTTCAAGAGGCAATATTTTACGTTCAATTAATTCACTTTCACTCTAGTTCAAGAGTCATAAGTCATTTTTTGCAGCCTTTTCAATAAATGTATAATGCAAATACTGTATAAGAACCTATCTAAAACATAACATAGATGGATTAGGGTTTTCATCACATTAAGAAAGTCACCCCTATGCAAATATAGATATTACACTTAAATTTTATTTAGTTTACTATATACAGTACTCAGCATAAATGCACACACACTCTTTAAGATTTTTATTAAGATTTCACTGAATTAACTATTTCCAAAATATGAGTTTTATAGAACATTTTTTTAAACCCACAGCATGAAAGTAAGGTTTATAACATGGTGGTGGCAATGTATTTATGTGGGACTACATGAGTGCTCCTGATGTCAGGGAACTACTGTACATTTCATTGATGGTGTCATGAGTTCACAGATGTACTGCTCCATATTGAAAGAAAGATGCTCCCATCACCCCGTACCCTTGGTAGACGTGCATTTTTCCAACATGATGATACTCAACACATATCAATTGCATTTCTGAGGGACAACAGGATGAAAGTGATTCAGTGGCCAAGTATGTTTCCTGATCTGAACCCAATCGAACACCTATTGTCACAGCTGGGTTTGACATGGTAAAGAGGAGTGAGGGCACCTAGAGTGGCCTTCAGACTATCAGCCCTAAACGATCCCTTATTCTAGACGTAGACTTGATGGTAGCCAGGTCTGGAACTCCAACATAGCCCTGACTCCTGGCAGCTTTGGTCTAACAGTCCCGGGGAGGGCGGGGACAGAAATAAAGAATGCCACAAATACAGACAGGGGAAAACCAAGGTTCAAACACATTACAAACACACACAGGGGAAAATATAGTACGTGCTCAGAGAGAAATAGAGTACAGGGAGGAAATAAACAAACAGCAAGGATGTTTCACCCGCACACTAAATTGCATACAACAGTTCACCGACAACTGGATCACCATGCTTCAAGACCGACAACCCTGGAACTATCTTTTGCATCTGAGGCTAGGTTCTACCATTTTTATATGGCGGAGGCGGCTATAACAGGCGGTCAGCAACCTGTCACCCAAGCAGCAATTCCCCAGCCAGCAGGAATTAATTCCTACTAAATCAAGGACCAGAGAGCACTAAACAGTCGACGTCCGGCTCCAGGTGGGCGACTTACGAACATCAGGTTGCCTGCCAGACGAGTCTGCAACATGAACAGAGTCCGGAGCTTCCATGACACCTAGTGAGTGAGGGGTAGACCACCGCATGACATCTATGAGGAATTCTGAAGAGACAAGTTGAGCATCACTCTCCATCCAGCATCTAGATAGACAGATAGATAGATAGATAGACATGTGTTGCACACATAGTTTGGAGAATTATGTTGATGTTCCAAGATATGTAATATGACTATATTTGAAGAAAAGGTTTTTTTTTGTCTAAGAATAAATGTAGATTACTGTTCATTGAAAAAAAGACATGCCATGAAAATAAGCCCTATCCCATCTTTCGGAACGAAAAGTAATATAAGACCCTGTCTTATTTTTTTGTATATATATATATAGATATATATATATATATATATATATATATATATATATATATATATATATATAGTACAGTCCAAATGTTTGGACACACCTTCTCATTCAAAGAGTTTTCTTTATTTTCATGACTCTGAAAATTGTAGATTCACATTGAAGGCATCAAAACTATGAATTAACACATGTGGAATGAAATACTTAACAAAAAAGTATGAGGCAACTGAAAATATCGCTTATATTCTAGGTTCTTCAAAGTAGCCACTTTTTGCTTTGATTACTGCTTTGCACAATCTTAGCATTCTCTTGATGTGCTTCAAGAGGTAGCCACTGGAAATGGTTTTCCAATAGTCTTGAAGGAGTTCCCAGAGATGCTTAGCACTTGTTGGCCCTTTTGTCTTCCCTCTGCAGTCCAGCTCACCCCAAACCATCTCAATTGGGTTCAGGTCTGGTGACTGTGGAGGCCAGGTCATCTGGCGTAGCACCCCATCACTCTCCTTCTTAGTCAAATAGCCCTTACACAGCCTGGAGGTGTGTTTGGGGTCATTGTCCTGTTGAAAAATAAATGATGGTCCAACTAAACGCAAACGGATGGAATAGCATGCCGCTGCAAGATGCTGTGGTAGCCATGCTGGTTAAGTATTCCTTTAATTTTAAATAAATCCCCAACTGTGTCACCAGCAAAGCACCCCCACACACCATCACACCTCCTTCTCCATGCTTCACGGAGAGAACCAGGCATGTAGAGTCCATCCATTCACCTTTTCTGCGTCACACAAAGACACGGTGGTTGGATCCAAAGATTTCAAATTTGGACTCATCAGACCAAGCACAGATTTCCACTGGTCTAATGTCCATTCCTTGTGTTCTTTAGCCCAAACAAGTCTCTTCTGCTGGTTGCCTGTCCTTAGCATTGGTTCCCTAGTAGCTATTTTACCATGAAGGCCTGCTGCACAAAATCTCCTCTTAGAGATGTGTCTGCAGCTAGAACTCTGTGTGGCATTGACCTGGTCTCTAATCTGCGCTGCTGTTAACCTGCGATTTCTGAGGGTGGTGACTCGGATAAACATCCTCCGCAGCAGAGGTGACTCTTGGTCTTCCTTTCGTGGGGCGGTCCTCATGTGAGTCAGTTTCTTTGTAGCGTATGATGGTTTTTGCCACTGCACTTGGGGACACTTTCAAAGTTTTCCCAATTTTTCTGACTGACTGACCTTCATTTCTTAAAGTAATGATGGCCGCTCATTTTTCTTTACTTAGCTGCTTTTTTCTTGCCATAATACAAATTCTAACAGTCTATTCAGTAGGACTATCTCCTGTGTATCCACCAGACTTCTGCACAACACAACTGATGGTCCCAACCCCATTTATAAGGCAAGAAATCCCACTTATTAAACCTGACAGGGCACACCTGTGAAGTGAAAACCATTTCCGGTGACTACCTCTTGAATCTAGAATATAAGACATATTTTCAGTTGTTTCACACTTTTTTGTTAAGTATTTCATTCCACATGTGTTAATTCAAGTTTTGGTGCCTTCAATGTGAATCTACAATTTTCAGAGTCATGAAAATAAAGAAAACTCTTTGAATGAGAAGGTGTGTCCAAACGTTTGGTCTCTACTGTATATATATATATATATATATATATATATATATTCGGAATAGAAGAAGAAAGGAGGTGGCACTTACCAAGTAAAAATCTTTGTTTATTCTTTAGAAATAGACATCAAAAAGTAGGGAGGGATGCGGGGGGCCTAAGAGACGACGGCGGCCGTTTCACGCTTCGTCTGGTCCAGTCCAGCAGTCGGTTGTGATCACCCCTTCATGATTTAGAATGCACCAGTACATCCTCAGTCATGAAGGGGTTAAAAAAGGCTCTGTGGGGGCACTCTTAAAAAATTCTCTTTGGGGGCACTCTGCGCCAGGCTCTCTGTGGGTACTCTTAAAATGTTTGTTCTGTGGGGGAACTCTGAGAAAAGGCTCTTGGGGACACTTCAAATTTTGGCTCTATGGCAAAACTCTGAAAACAGGCTCTATGGTGGTATTCTTCAAAAAGCTCTGTGGGGGTACTAAAAAAAAGCTCTGTGTGGCCACTCTGCATCAGGCTCTTTTGGGATACTCTTAAAAAAAAGCTCTGTGTGGGTACTCTTAAAAAGGCTCTATAGCTGTACTCTGAAAAAATTGCTCTCTGTGGCTACTCTGCACCAGGCTCTGTGGGGATACTCTTAAAAAAGGCTCTGTGGGTGTACTTTGAAAAAGGCTCTGTGGAGGTGCTCTAAAATGTGCAATGTGTGGCCACTCTGCACCAGGCTCTGTGAAGGTACTAATAACCTCTTCACCCCCGTGCGATTTTCCGTTTTTGTTTTTTGCTCCCCTTCTTCCGAGAGTCATAACTTTTTTATTTTTCCGTCAATCTTGCCATATGAGGACTTGTTTTTTCTTGGATGAGTTTGAATTTTAAATTAAACCATGAGTTTTACCATATAGTGTACTGTAAAACAGCAAAAAAAAATTCCAAGTGCTGAATAATTGCAAAAAAGTGCGATTGCATGATTGTTTTTGGGGTATTTTATTCACCGTGTTCACTGTATAGTAAAACTGATGTGTCTTTTTTAGCAAAACTGCTGCTCTAATGTTACAGCCGCTGTTCTGTCGGCTGTAACAGGAACTACATCATGTTAGTAACAAGAGTCATCACATAACCCGTCAATCTACACCAGGCTCTCTGGGGGTACTTTAAAAATGTTGGTTTTGTCGGGGAACTCAAAAAACTTTGGCTCAGTGGGGGAACTCTGGAAAAAGGGTTCTTTGGGGACACTCTTAAAATTTTGGCTCAATGACGAAACTTTGAAAACAGGCTCTGTGATGGCACGCTAAAAATTTTGGTTTCCACAGTCAGCTCCTGGCCTTGTTTTCGCAGTAATGATCAACGACCTCCATCTTTGGAGAACACATATGTAGCAAATTTGATTCTTATAGGCCTCAGTCGGTGATATCCATGTGTAGAGTCTCCACTTGTGATTTGGAAGAAGGTGTTCATGAAGCCTTGTTTCATTCCCCATGTCTAAAGTTTCCAACAACTATTCCATGTTTGCTATGGCCCACTTTGGCATTCTAGTCTCCCATGATAATGAGTAAGTCTTGTTTTGGTGTCTTGTTTATTTCTTCTTGAACTTCATCATAGAATAGTTCAACATCCTCCGCCTCAGCATCTGTTGCTGGCGAGTAGACTTGTATAACTGTGACATGGATTGGCTCATTTTGTAGTCGTATCAAAATTCCCTTATTACTGACTGCACTGTACTTCAGGATTGTGCGGGATAATCTTCATTTGAGAATAAAAATGACAGGCTAGTAGACCCAATCTTGACTGGAAATGTCCGGATTGAGTCCATTTTAGTTCACTAATTCCAAGTAAGTTAAGTCCTGTTCAGCTTTGATGATGTTGAGTTTGCCTTGGTTCATGGTTCGTTGTACAAGTTCTGAACTTTATGTCTCTGGAGCTTTTAATCTTCCCTCGCGACCAAGTAATATCAGAAACAGGTGACTAAAGTATCAGCATATTTTTTTTTTTTATCAGATTTGGAAAGACTGAGTCTGGTGACCTCTAGGATGTAAATTGGGGAGGTCACACTGTTGTTCAAGGTAGACAGTATTTCATTGAAAACATTTTTGTGGAAGCTTTATTGACTTTTTGATACTAATGGTGTGAGATGTATTAAAGTTTCAAAAACTTTTACAAATAAGCAGGAAGAGGGAAATATCTTGCACTGATAAAAATAGCTGTAACGCCTGGTCCCACCAGACCCCGGGGGGGAGCTCTCCCTCACATCTGCCCAGTCCCAGCATGGCTCCCACGTGCACTCCTGCCCCCACTCCCAGGCAGCGAAGGCCTTCCTCTTACCGGTCCCATGGCTCTGCAGACGCTGCTCCCACTCCCAGGCCTGCTGCAGTCTCCTCCTCACACAGAATTGCTGTAAGTGACTCTAGGCTGCGCGCGAGGCCATGCCCCCTTTCTTAAAGTGGCATGCCCCATTTTCTGGAAATGACCTCAGAGGTCACCTGTTGCCTAATAGGTATTTAAGTTCACCTCCCCCGGCAGCAGGCGCCCGAGCAATGCCTCTATTAGTGCATTGCCAGTGTCCAAATCCGTTTGTGCTATTATTTGATATCCGTGCATTTGTTACCTGGTTCTAATCCTGTGTCTCACCGTAGTGCCATCTATACCATTCCGGCTGTGGACGTCACCACTTATACCTACCGTGGACGTCACCGTGCCATACCTGCCGTGGACACTATCTATACATACCCGCAGTGGACGTCACCGCTCATACCGACCGTGGATGTCACCGTGCCATACCTGCCGTGGACACTATCTATACATACCCGCAGTGGACGTCACCGCTCATACCGACAGTCGACGTCACCGTGCCCTACCTGCTGTGGACATTATCTGTACCGTACCTGCTGTGGACGTCACCTGCTGTGAACATTTCCGGTGCCGTTTCCGTGTTCTGCCGGCTGTGGACGTCACAACCTTGCTACACCTGGCCCTACAGAGACTCCTACTACCGGTTCCTGGCTGCCGTGCATTTAGGCCTTCTGGGGAGGCGCCGCACAGTCCCTGTATAGGGGTTCGCTGCTGGTCGCCTTCTCGGGGGAGTCCGGTGCACGGTCCAGTGGGTCCACCTCCGGACGCTCGCCGCTCCTCGGTGAGCGTAACAGTTTGCTCGGGCCATGGACTCCGCCAGGATCAAGGTTAACCCGCTGACTGACCTGCAACAGGAGCTCTCCCCGCCAACGCGAGACCCAAGCAAGACTAGTAGCTTACATGAAGTCTGTGGAATCCCGTCTGGCATCCATGCAAACCTCCGGATCCTCCGACAACTCCCAATTAAGTGAACTACAGAAGGAGCTGTCCCGCCAGCATGAGGCCCAGAGACGCATGGCCGAATATATGGCGTCCGTGGATTCCCGTCTATACGCCCTGTAGAATCCGGCCTCCTCAATAACCCCCGACTCTGCGGGATTACCGACATGCATGTCTCCTTCCCGCCTGGCCTCACCACCCATGTATGGAGGGGATCCCCGTTTGTGTCGCGGTTTCTTAAACCAGTGCTCCCTGCACTTTGAGCTGTCGCTGCTGCAGCGAGCGACTGATCGCTCGAAAATCGCATTTATCATGTCTCATCTGACTGGTCAGGCTCTGGCTTGGATGAATCCACTCTGGGAGAGGAATGACCCGACCGTTCAAGTCCTGTCCGTCTTTCTGACCACCTTCCGTAAGGTGTTCGATGAGCCAGGCCGTCTCTCGTCTACTGCCTCTTCGCTCCAGAGAATCCACCAGGGGAATCTCACCGTGGGACAGTATGCAATCGAATTCCGCACTCTGTCCTCCGAACTCAAGTGGAACAATGACGCCTTGGTAGCTGCCTTCTGGGAAGGGTTATCCGGTAAAATCAAGGATGAACTGGCCGGCCGGGATGTACCTACCACCCTGGAAGAGCTGATCTCTCTGGCTACCCGTATTGATCTCCGCTTCCAAGAGCGTGCCAGAGAAGTCACCCGGGCGAAAAGAACCCCGCGCCTTGCACCCACCTTCCAAAGGCCGATGTCGCCTCCTTCCACCCGGCCTACTGCTCCGCACGAGCCCATGGAGGTCGATCGCGTCATTGAGTCCAGACTGCGACAGAGGAATCGGAGAATGGCAGGAGAGTGTTTCTACTGCGGAAGTGCCAAACATCTGATTTAGGACTGTCCAGTAAAGCCGGGAAACTACAGAGCCTAGGGTCCATCGGAGAGGCCACCCTAGGTCATGCCAAGTCCTCTCCTTTTCTCCATGTACCTGTATCCTTGTCCTGTGGTTCCATCCGGTTGTCAGAGCATGCGTTCCTGGATTCAGGCTCTGTCAGGAACTTTATCCAAGAAGCCGTGGTGGACCTACACCGGATTCTCGTCCGATGTCTTGCTACCCCCATCAGTCTTTCTTCCGTGGATGGAAAACCGCTATCCGAACCCATCCGGTACATCACAGAGAACTAAAGTGGGGTTGCTACACTCTGAGACCATCGCCTTCCACGTACTCCCTGGCATGACGCATGCCCTACTACTGGGAATACCCTGGCTTCGGTCACACAAGCCAGTACTGGACTGGGATTCTGGAGACATCCTGTAATGGGGTGCGTCTTGCCACAGCAACTGCCTGAAACCAGTGCATCCTCCGCACCGACCCGTTGAACCGGTCACGCTTCCCGGGTTACCCCCTGCCTATTGGGCCTATGCCGATGTCTTTGACAAGAAGGAGGCTGAGACGTTGCCGCCTCACAGACCCTATGATTGTCCCATCGACCTGCTCCCCGGGGCAACCCCTCCGCGTGGGCGCATCTACCCTCTGTCCCGAGAAGAGACCCAAGCCATGTCTGATTACATAAAGGAAAATCTAGCACGAGGCTTCATCCAAAAATCCTCCTCTCCTGCCAGAGTGGGTTTCTTCTTTGTGGGAAAAAAGGACGGGGGTCTACGGCCTTGCATTGACTACCGCGGATTGAATAAGATCACGGTGCAGAACAGATACCCGCTACCCCTGATACCGGAACTGTTTGACCGCTTTCAAGGTGCCAAGATCTTCTGCAAATTAGATCTCCGGGGTGCGTACAATCTGGTCCGCATTCGGTCGGGAGACGAATGGAAGACTGCGTTCAACACTCGGGATGGGCACTATGAATATCGAGTGATGCCCTTCGGGCTCAGTAACGCTCCAGCGGTCTTCCAGGAGTTCGTGAACGACGTCTTCCGTGATCTTCTATACACCTGTGTAGTCGTGTATTTGGACGACATCCTTATCTTCTCTCCGGACTTGCATACCCATCGAAGACATGTCCGTCTTGTCCTGCGGAGAAATGCCTGTTTGAGCAGACCTCGCTACCCTTCCTTGGCCACATAGTCTCTGATACCGGCCTGAAGATGGACCCCGATAAGGTATCAGCCGTACTGAATTGGTCCCGTCCGGAAGGGTTGAAGGCTATTCAGCGATTCCTGGGATTCGCCAACTATTACCGGCAATTCATTCCACACTTCTCATCTCTGGTGCGTCCCATAACCTCTCTCACTCGCAAAGGGGAAAACCCAAAGAAATGGACCCTGGAAGCTGAAGAATCGTTCCTGTCCCTTAAACGAGCCTTCGCTTCTGCTCCAGCCTTACACAGACCCGACACGAACAAGCCGTTTAATCTTGAGGTAGATGCCTCCTCATCCGGAGTCGGTGCGGTTCTTACACAGAAAACATCAGAGGGTAAGACAGTAACCTGTGGCTTCTTTTCTAAGGCTTTCTCCCCAGCAGAACGAAACTACTCAATCGGAGACCGTGAGTTGCTGGCAATCAAGCTGGCCCTGGAAGAATGGCGATACCTGCTGGAAGTGTCATTGCATCCAGTTACCATCTATACTGACCACAAGAATCTGGCATATCTCCAGACAGCCCACAGGCTAAACCCCCGACAGGTCCGATGGTCATTATTCTTCGCCCGCTTTGATTTTGTTCTGCATTTACGTCCAGCCGAGAAGAACCTGAAGGCCGATGCGCTGTCTCGATCATTCCTGTTAGAGGATCAGGAAGATGAACCTCGGCACATCATTGAACCTTCCAAGCTAATGGCGGCACCAGTTGACATGCACCACCTTCCTCCCGGTAAGACGTTTGTTGCTGAGGTCGATAGAGAACGTGTACTCCAGTGGGGACACTCTTCCCGAATAGCAGGTCACGTGGGTCAAAAGAAATCTCTGCAATTGATATCCCGATATTACTGGTGGCCAGAGCTACGTCGAGACGTCCAGGACTTTTGTTCATCCTGTTCCTCCTGTGCCCGGAACAAGGTCCCAAAGACTCTTCCGGCGGGCCCTTTGCTTCTTTTACCCATACCATCCGCTCCATGGCAACATATCGGCATGGATTTCATCACGGACCTGCCAAAATCGTCTGGCTGCACAGTCATCTGGGTGGTGGTGGACCGGTTCTCCAAGATGGCCCACTTCACACCACTCTCCGGGCTACCGTCCGCTCCGGTTCTTGCTGAATTATTCATTCAACATATCTTCCGGCTTCATGGCTTGCCTCTCCATATCGTGTCCGACAGAGGGGTCCAGTTCACCGCTCGGTTTTGGAGAGCAGTCTGCAAGATGATGGATGTGGAATTGGACTTTTCTTCTGCCTACCACCCTCAGTCCAATGGGTAAGTGGAGCGCATTAACCAAGTCCTGACTAACTATCTCCGCCACTTCGTGGACGAACACCACAGCAACTGGGTCAAACTGCTTCCATGGGCCGAGTTCTCCTATAACAACCATGAAAGTGAGTCCTCTGCTAAATCTCCGTTCCAGGTGGTGTATGGACAGCGACCCAAAGTGCCGTGTCCTGTGACATGTTCCTCAGGCAACCCTGCAGCTGATGACCTCATGAGGTCCTTCTCCGCCGTCTGGGCTGAGACCAAGTCGGCTCTGGAACGGTCCTCTGTCCGCATGAAGAAACACGCTGACAAGAACCGTCTGGATGTTCCTTTCTTCCAACCCGGAGATAAAGTCTGGCTCTCGTCTAAGTATGTCCGCCTGAAACAGCCGTCTTACAAGCTGGGTCCCCGCTTCATTGGTCCCTTTGAAGTGCTCTGACGGATCAATGAGGTGTCCTACAAGTTGAAGCTGCCGTCGACGCTTCGCATCCCGAACTCCTTCCATGTGTCCCTCCTCAAGCCGGTGGTCCTGAGCCGTTTCCACAGTGATCCTGGGGCTTCGCCTCCTCCTGTTGGTGATGATAACGTCTATGAGGTAAAAGCCATCCTTGCGGCTAAGGAGGTCCGAGGTAAAACCTACTATCTGTGGACTGGAGGGGGTTCGGTCCTGAGGAGAGGACGTGGGTACCTGCGGAGGACGTGGATGCTCCTCGTCTCTTCCGGAGCTTCCTGAGGAGGAGGGGGCTTCAGGGGGGGGGTACTGTAACGCCTGGTCCCACCAGACCCCGGGGGGGAAGCTCTCCCTCACATCTGCCCAGTCCCAGCATGGCTCCCACGTGCACTCCTGCCCCCACTCCCAGGCAGCGAAAGCCTTCCTCTTACTTGTCCCATGGCTCTGCAGACGCTGCTCCCACTCCCAGGCCTGCTGCAGTCTCCTCCTCACACAGAATTGCTGTAAGTGACTCTAGGCTGCGCGCGAGGCCACGCCCCCTTTCTTAAAGTGGCATGCCCCATTTTCTGGAAGTGACCTCAGAGGTCACCTGTTGCCTAATAGGTATTTAAGTTCACCTCCCCCGGCAGCAGGCGCCCGAGCAACGCCTGTATTAGTGCATTGCCAGTGTCCAAATCCGTTTGTGCTATTATTTGATATCCGTGCATTTGTTACCTGGTTCTAATCCTGTGTCTCACCGTAGTGCCATCTATACCATTCCGGCTGTGGACGTCACCACTTATACCTACTGTGGACGTCACCGTGCCATAACTGCCGTGGACACTATCTATACATACCCGCAGTGGATGTCACCGCTCATACCGACAGTGGACGTCACCGTGCCCTACCTGCTGTGGACATTATCTGTACCGTACCTGCTGTGGATGTCACCTGCTGTGAACATCTCCGGTGCCGTTTCCGTGTTCTGCCGGCTGTAGACGTCACAACCTTGCTACACCTGGCCCTACAGAGACTCCTACTACCGGTTCCTGGCTGCCGTGCATTTAGGCCTTCTGGGGAGGCGCCGCACAGTCCCTGTATAGGGGTTCGCTCCTGGTCGCCTTCTCGGGGGAGTCCGGTGCACGGTCCAGTGGGTCCACCTCCGGACGCTCGCCGCTCCTTGGTGAGCGTAACAATAGCAAAGCCAAAAAAGAACTGCTACAAACTCCATAAAACATAAAAAATGCACCAACACTTTTAAAAAAAAAACAAACTATGAAAACAGAAAAAAAACATGGATATTGGACTTTATCTCCATATAATACACATTGCGTGTTCTAAGAGTATTAGAATCCTACCGATGCAACTTTTCAGAAAATATATCTGAGAAATACTGTACTCGTTTGTCAGTACAATTAATTCCTCTTTCTGTGTTTGATTCACCTCAAATGTCTGTATCAAGGACTCATTGAAACCTAAGCCAATGGAAAATTACCAGGTTTGTTCTAAGCCTCAGGGCTAAATAGTCCTGGATAAAATCAGGGAGAGAATGGAAATGTGCTGTGAGCAATTATACAGCTTGCTATTATTGAAAGAAATGGACAAGAGGTCATTGGTGAGAATTAAAGGGAAAATCAGTTAAAAAAAAAGTTTCCTCAATGTCGTTTTTTATTAGAGAGTCCATCATTCTCTCCAATGTTTAACAATTTTAAAGGGAACCAATCACTAGGATTTTTGTATATAAGCTAAAGCCAGTGCTATACAGGCACTATCAGCCTGATTCTATATATACCTGTAATGGTCAGCTCGGATGTTTAGGTTTCGAAATCCAAAAAGGGAAAGTTTATAAAATGAGCAGCTTCTTGAGTGACAGTTGCACTGGAGTAGATCATATATTCATAGTTATCCCCTCCCTCTGTTTGAATTAGCATAAGTAGGATACAAACTATTCTCTTTGTCTGTGGAAGGACCTGTGTGAGGTCATACCCATGTGTGACCTGCAAAAAAGAGGGGGAGCCAGCACTGCTCATGAATGGCATGCAACAATAAAGAAATAAAAAAATAAAAAGTGTAAATTCACAAATTCATTCCTACTGTAAAATTCAATGAGATTTTTTGCAAATGATTGATCAATGATTTGAGCCCCCCTGCCCCGTCACGGCAAATCTCTATAGGGGGGTCCCTAACGCTATATTATAAATTATTATGTACCATAAGGTCTCATATAATGAGCAGGACCATATGAAAACACCACTTACCCGAGACATGTCTGAACCACTCCCATGCTGCCAGGACTGACAACCGCGAATAAAGGCAGCCCAGGTGCCAGTGTGTGTGGCAGAATCACACACACCAGCACAATGTCAGGACTGGCCCTCACAGTGCCCGACCAGCAAACATGGATGAGGGCGGAACAAGGTTCAGTCAGGTGGTGTTTAAATAATGATGCCTTGGAGCAGGAGGCGGTGGCTGTGTGTGAACAAGCACCAAACTGAATTTAGATGGCAACAGAAGGAATTTGCAAACCACACTGGGCGTGCACGGCATGGTGGCGGTCAAGCACCGACCAGCTAAACGCAAAAAAGAGGGGGAGCCAGCACTGCTCATGAATGGCATGCAACAATAAAGAAATAAAAAAATAAAAAGTGTAAATTCACAAATTCATTCCTACTGTAAAATTAAATGAGATTTTTTGCAAATGATTGATCAATGATTTGAGCCCCCCTGCCCCGTCATGGCAAATCTCTATAGGGGGGTCCCTAACGCTATAGTATAAATTATTATGTACCATAAGGTCTCATATATTGAGCAGGACCACATGAAAACACCACTTACCTGAGACATGTCTGAACCGCTCCCATGCTGCCAGGACTGACAACCGCGAATAAAGGCAGCCCAGGTGCCAGTGTGTGTTCTGACATTCCCCAGGTAAGTGGTGTTCTTATATGGTCCTGTTCAAGTCATTATATGAGACCTTATGGTACGATATTAATTTATAACATAGTGTAGGGACCCCCCTATAGAGATTTGCCGTGACGGGGCAGGGGGGCTCAAATCATTGATCAATAATTTGCAAAAAATCTCATTGAATTGTTACAGTAGGAATGAATTTGTGAATTTTACACTTTTTATTGTTTCATTGTTGCATGCCATTCATGAGCAGTGCTGGCTCCCCTCTTCTTTCCATGTGTGACCTGGTATCCAGCTTTGGTGGCTGAGGCCCCGCCTCTTCTGGTCACATGGGTATGACCTCACCACAGGTCCTTCCACAGACAAAGTGAATAGTTTGTATAATGCTTATGCTAATTCAAACAGAGGGAGGGGATGACTTTGAATATATGATCTGCTCCAGTGCAACTGTTACTCAAGAAGCTGCTCATTTTATAAACTTTACTTTTTTGGATTTCAAAACCTAAACATCCGAGCTGACTACTACAGGAATGTATAGAATCAGAATGATAGTGTCAGTATAGTGAAGCGACCGGTGGTAGGGCCGCGGGTGTGTGTGTATACTCTATTCCAACAAAATCCCCATACTCAGATTTTACCGGTAGTAACATTTCTTTACTATGAAACATATTTATAACACAGTCAACCGAACTATCTGCGCACATGTGTATGGTGGAGTCCCCGGATCTTCACTCCTTCCGGGTACGCAGCAAGGAAAAAAAAAAAAGAGAAAAACACAAAGAAATGGCGGCAACTTTCCCTAACTTTCCCTACAATCACGTACCAGTCTATCCCAGAAGAAGATGCCGCTCCCACGTCGCAGGCCTGGAGTCTCACAATGATGGGTCCCGGTGCAGCGCTGAAGGGATGCAGCTCCTCGGTCTTCTCCTTTGATCTTCTCCCGCTGGTAACGGATTCTAGTCCGTCTCTTAGTCCCGGGGCACACCGAGCAGAAGAAGGGAGGTCACGGTTGCACGGATGGCTCCCTTGTGTCGGCAACGGCCCCTGCACTTGCACTCAGGGTGCGATGCTCTGCAGTCAAGTTGTCACAGCCCCTGGATATGGACTCCGGGCACGATGCTCTGCAGTCCGGTTAGATCCTCGGTGAAAACAAAGTCCTGCAAACCGGGGATGGCAGAAACCACTTTCACAGGGTGATTCTTCCAAGAATCCAGTTGCAAAAGAGCCCTCTGTTCAGGGACACCACACGTAGCTCTGTGCTGGCTGAGCTCCGGGTCTGTACTGTCCTCCCGCTCTTTTTTTACCTGGTTAGAACACACAAGCTGTAGGGGATTTCCCACCTCTGTGTCTGTGATTGCACAGTCTGACACTGCCCCCTTGTGGGCAAGTGCTGAAGCAATGTTCAAATCCATTTCTACATTGATGATGCAGTCTGAATGGTTGATCCCATTACAATAGCATCAGTATAGCACTGGCTTTAGGTTATATACAAAAATCTTGGTGTTTGTTTTCTTTTAAGTACTGTGTTTGTTAGGCATATCCAAATAAATGTGGGCAGCTGCTTGGCAGTGGGTGCTGCCTCAAGTATTCAGTCTCTATGCTCTTCTGAATAAAACGTGTTGTCAATAAGTATAGAAGGAATACCCGGGATGGGGTGTAGTGTGAGACACCTGCTTCCGTAAGAGGTGCCTCTTAATGAATCAGATGAGCTGTGAAGCAGCATGTACCTACATGGGCATAAGGGACTGGAGTAAGATTTGTGGATAAGGAATGCCATCACTTGTCATGAATTTGACAAGTGGGGGTCGCCACACAGTGTCATGCTACTTTCCCACCCCACCTTTGTTGGAGCAAAGCGAAAATGGCGTAAATATTGCCACGGGACCATCCATCTGATCCATCAAGAGTCACTCTCATCTCATCTGTCCATAAGACGTTTGAAAATCCTGTCTTCAGATATTTTTTGGCCCAGTCTTGATATTTCACCTTCCGTATCTTGTTCAGTGGTGGTCGAGTTTCAGCCTTCCTTACTTCAGCCATGTTTCTGAGCTTTGAACACCTTGTTTTTTTGGCCCTCCAGAGAGACTGTAGATCTGGAATATGTCAGCACCATAGGATAATGGGTTTCTGGTCATTTCACGATTCATTCTTCTTGAATATTTGGTAATTGAGCATCTTTTATTCTCAACACATTTTTTGTAAATCTGTTGACTATTTGCAACAAAATGTTTAATAGATCTATGATCACACCCCAAAATTTTAGAAAATTCAAGACTGTTGCATCTCTTTGTAAGACTTTTAACAATTTTTGACATTTCAGTTAAATTTCTTTTTTGGCACATTTTGCTGAGGAAAATAAGCTACCTGATAATTCTGCACACATTGATAAAGGGAGTTGTATCCTTAGGCCGCATCCTCCTCATTACACAAATATAAATCACCTGATCTGCTTCATACAATCAATATTTAGGTTTATACAGCTCGGAGTTGGAAAATTTACATAAAAATGATCATATGGTGAAAATACGTATTTGACTAATAATTGTGCTCACAGTGTAGAGGCTTTTTTCATGTTTGATATTGAATTTTGAGCTGAAGATTAAAAGACGGCTATGCTTTTGGCCTCTGCCACACTCACGTGAAAATCACGCACGTGCCGAGAGACACGTATTTCCCCTGCGTGTTGCGTGCAGGTAAGTACGTGTCTCTGGTACGTGCGAGCCACGTGTGTTCTACGTGTGCTATCCGCGATAGCACACGTAGGACCGGTAATTTACATACTCACGTGGTCCTTCCTGCTGTCCGCGCTGCTGTCCGTGGTGCTGATCTTCACTCTCCAGCCCTCCCATCTCCCCACTGCTGCCAGGCAGTGAAGTGAATATTAAATGAGAATAATGAGCGGCGGTCGGCAGCAAGAGGCAGCAGCGGCAGAGACAGGAGGGCTGGAGAAGGTGAGTAAATGTTTTGGTTTTTTTCACTGACACTGTTTTCTCCGGCACGTGTCACACGGGACCGCATCCACACTACACCCGTATGGTACGGGTGCGGGCCGTGTGACACCCGTGCTGCCGGAGAAAAAACTGACATGTCAGCGCTTTGAAAAACGCACACACGTACAAACGCACACGGACACACATTCCGTGTGGTTTTACGTGTGTGTGCCTGCTACAATAGGGTAGCATTGCTGAACGTGTCTCCGTGCCGCCGGTACGTGCAAAAAATGGCAAACACGTACCGGCGGCACGGATGTGTGTCGCAGGCCTTAAGCTCGTCTTACACTAAAGATTTGACATGGTCAAAGAGGCCAATGTAGACTATTTTCTACTGAGCATCAGAATAATTTCATGACATGAACGAGCATGATAATTGTTGACTTAAAGCAGATGTTTGTAGAAAAATTGATTTGGTGTTTTGGATTTAATTCAGATGTTGAGGGGTGCTATAGTCGAAAAGTAAGTCATATCGAATAACAGATCTGCATCCAATCAATGGAAGCCCAGACCAGTATTAATGGGTTTTTCTCACCCCAACTTTTAATGCCGGAGATGGGAATAACCTGATCATTTGATGTAGAGTTGCAGAAACAGACGGGAGCAGCTGAGCTACACAAATTCTCTATCTCCCTTATCAAAGTATTTCAGCTACAGAAACAGCAAAGCATAGCAAGAGCACACTATACCTTTTCCATTTCTGTAGTATGGAGCTCATAAATTGTTATTATTATTTTTTATTATAGAGCCATTTATTACATGGCTTTTTTCATGTGAAAAGGGTATACATAATAAAACAAGTACAATAATGATGAACAATAGAAAGTACAGACTGGTACCCGCGAGGACTCACAGTCTATAGGTTAGCGCTATCGCCTTGCTTCAATGGACTTCTGAGTTTTAATATCTTTGTGTAGGAAGTGTTCATCTTTTCCAAGTATTTGTCAGTTTCCTTCAGGTACTAGGGTGTTCTCCCATATTCCAAAAATATACTGAATTATAATAGGTTTCCTATAAAATTGGTGGCAATATATGTCAGAGTTGTAAAATGACATTGGGAACCAAAATGAAGACACAGACTAAAGGGGGCTTTACACGCTACGATATCGTTAATGTTTTATCGTCGGGGTCACGTTGTTAGTGACGCACATCCGGTGTCATTAACGATATCGCAGCGTGTGACACTGACCAGCGACCTTAAGCGACCTCAAAAATGGTGAAAATCGTTCACCATGGAGAGGTCGTCCCAAAACCAAAAATCGGTAATGGTTGATTATCGATGTTGTTCGTCGCTCCTGCGGCAGCACACATCGCTGTGTGTAACACCGCAGGAGCGAGGAACGTCTCCTTACCTGCCGCCGGCAGCAAGAAGGAAGGAGGTGGGCGAGATGTTACATCCCGCTCATGTCTGCCCCTCCACTTTGATTGGCCGGCCGCTTAGTGACGTTGCGGTGACGTCGCTGTGATGCCGAACGTCCCTCCCCCTTAAGGGAGGGATTGTTCGGCAGTCACAGCGACGACGACAACCAGGTAAGTGCGTGTGACGCTGCTGTAGCGATAATGTTTGCTGCGGCTGCGATCACACAAAATCGCATGCACGACGGGGGCGGGTGCTTTTGCATACGATATCGTTAGCAATTGCTAGCAATATCGTTGCGTGTAAAGCCTGCTTTATGTCAGTAATGATAATCCTTGTACAATGCATTATATATAAGTAGCAGAAAAATAATAAAGAAATAAGTAATAAGGAAAGAAAGATAGAAAGAAAGATAGAAAGAAAGAAAGAAAGAAAGAAAGAAAGAATTAGAAACAAAGAACAAATGAATGTATAATTGGTGGAGGAAGGTTGAACTAGATGGACCTAGGTCTTTTTTCAACCTATGTACTAGGACAGAATAAGAGAGAGAAAAAAGGAAGAAAGAAAAAGAGTAAGGAGAGAGAGAAAGAAATAGAAAGAGAAAGAACGAAAGAAAAGAAAGGGAGAAACAAAAAAAGACAGAAATAAAGAGAGAGTAGAATGTAAAAGAGAAATAAAGAAAGAAAAAGTTGGAAAAATAAATAAAGAAAAATAAATCATAAGAGTAAACTAATGAGGAGAGTCTTGGTCTGCATCCAAATGTTGTTCCCATTTAATATATACAGTACGTGTATAATCCTGAGTTTAGGACTCAATTATAAAATACCTTCATTGCTGATTTACAAGGACAACTGAGCGCAGTTAGTTCTGACCTTCCTGTTGGAAGACATTGAATGACATTGATATGTGATTCACCATTTCCTATGCTCCCTCACCATAAATCTAATTGCTCAATAATAACCATGCTGCAGGGGACATAACTCAAATTATTGATCTGACTTGAATATTAATCAACGGGCAATCTTCATCTTGTTTATGGCAGATCAAGGTTTTGTTATTTGCGCTCTGTTATGATAATTGCAGGCACAAAGTTTCCGCTTTATAACAATGGGGCGCTCATTATGTGTAGTGTAAATTAAATGTAAATAGATGCTAAGCGTTGCGGGCGAACAATCAGTGTAATTGTAAAAGCTGATTCATACGTCAGGGGATGCCAACATTTTATTACATTTGAATAAAAGTGTGAAATATATAAAAACGTTCTCTATTTATATGTTTTATTACAATTCTTATAGCGTCCGTTATAATTTGTTAGTTTCCTCTAACGCCATCAAACATTCAATTAAATCTTGAGTTAATTATTATATTGCATAGTAAAAGTGGACCCTTACTCCCTCATTATCAGAAAGTGAAGCTTATTTTGTAATCTGTGATTGCTTGTTTGTTTTCACAAATATTTATTTCTATGGTAATTTAATTGGATAAAATCAAGAATTAATTTATTCATTTAGTGAAACATTGTTTTGTAACTTCATAGAACTTTGTTTGGATGGGTATATCGTATCCATGGGTATCTGCCATATTCCAAAACCACCACTTTTCTATTGACCCAGACTTATAGCACCATGGAGTCTAGATTTACATCTGGAATAAGAACAGCTAAATACAATATACATGTCTGAATAAGCTCTTAAACTAGCATTAAAGTGAGATTAAAGTTAACCTGTCACCAGTCACCAGATTTGGCTACCATCAGTGAACTGTGTATTGAAAAAAGAAAGCGTACCTCATGAAGCGGGATCACCACATATCATATAAAAAAAGGGTCCTGGTATCATAAACCATGCAACTGGCCGCAACTGTCAGACTAATAGCCAAAAGAAATAGAAAGCCAGGAAACCAAATAGAAACCTGGAATATTACTTATAGAAAGAGAATCCCAGCCTGAAGGCAAGCCCTACAATCCTCCATGGAAAAGGCAAACCTGTAAAGATCCAGGGCAGGACAGGTGAAGGTAGTGGACCAGGAGTGGGATAAAGCCCCACGCATATCATCACTGTTTGGTGGCTTTCTCAAGGACAAGGCCCTGTGATCCTCTGGCTATAAGTAATCTTCCAGGTTTCTATTTGGTTTCCTGGCTTTCTGTTTCTTTTGGCTATTAGTCTGCCAGTTGCGGCCAGCTGCATGGTTTATGATACCAGGACCCTTAATTAGCTGGGCCCCATGCGTGTGTTATTACTAGACTGGCTAGCTATACATTTTTTTTTTCCCAGAGTCACTGCAGATCCTTATGTTTTTATTTACTTTGGGTTGTACTGTATGGCATAACCACAGGACTATTTAGGACCCATGTACAGGATTACCATGTGTGGACATAACGTTTTTCCATCATCTGTGGGTTATATGATTTTGTATCCAGTGTTCGGTTTTTAAATGGTTTTAGATGTGTCTAATTGTGTCATTTTTGTACGTTTGTATTTCATGTCATGTGTGGTTTTTGCATTATTAAATAAAAATTGCCTTTTTATATATATATATATATATATATATATATATATATATATATATATATATATATATACAGTGCCTACAAGTAGTATTCAACCCCCTGCAGATTTAGCAGGTTTGATAAGATGCAAATAAGTTAGAGCCTGCAAACTTCAAACAAGAGCAGGATTTATTAACAGATGCATAAATCTTACAAACCAACAAGTTATGTTGCTCAGTTAAATTTTAATAAATTTTCAACATAAAAGTGTGGGTCAATTATTATTCAACCCCTAGGTTTAATATTTTGTGGAATAACCCTTGTTTGCATTTACAGCTAATAATCGTCTTTTATAAGACCTGATCAGGCCGGCACAGGTCTCTGGAGTTATCTTGGCCCCCTCCTCCATGCAGATCTTCTCCAAGTTATCTAGGTTCTTTGGGTGTCTCATGTGGACTTTAATCTTGAGCTCCTTCCACAAGTTTTCAATTGGGTTAAGGTCAGGAGACTGACTAGGCCACTGCAACACCTTGATTTTTTCCCTCTTGAACCAGGCCTTGGTTTTCTTGGCTGTGTGCTTTGGGTCGTTGTCTTGTTGGAAGATGAAATGACGACCCATCTTAAGATCCTTGATGGAGGAGCGGAGGTTCTTGGCCAAAATCTCCAGGTAGGCCGTGCTATCCATCTTCCCATGGATGCGGACCAGATGGCCAGGCCCCTTGGCTGAGAAACAGCCCCACAGCATGATGCTGCCACCACCATGCTTGACTGTAGGGATGGTATTCTTGGGGTCGTATGCAGTGCCATCCAGTCTCCAAACGTCACGTGTGTGGTTGGCACCAAAGATCTCGATCTTGGTCTCATCAGACCAGAGAACCTTGAACTAGTCTGTCTCAAAGTCCTCCAAGTGATCATGAGCAAACTGTAGACGAGCCTTGACATGACGCTTTGAAAGTAAAGGTACCTTACGGGCTCATCTGGAACGGAGACCATTGCGGTGGAGTACGTTACTTATGGTATTGACTGAAACTAATGTCCCCACTGCCATGAGATCTTCCCGGAGCTCCTTCCTTGTTGTCCTTGGGTTAGCCTTGACTCTTCGGACAAGCCTGGCCTCGGCACAGGTGGAAACTTTCAAAGGCTGTCCAGGCCGTGGAAGGCTAACAGTAGTTCCATAAGCCTTCCACTTCCGGATGATGCTCCCAACAGTGGAGACAGGTAGGCCCAACTCCTTGGAAAGGGTTTTGTACCCCTTGCCAGCCTTGTGACCCTCCACGATCTTTGTCTCTGATGGCCTTGGAATGCTCCTTTGTCTTTCCCATGTTGCCCAAGTATGAGTGCTGTTCACAAGTTTGGGGAGGGTCTTAATTAGTTAAAAAAGGCTGGAAAAAGGGATAATTAATCCAAACATGTGAAGCTCATTGTTCTTTGTGCCTGAAATACTTCTTAATACTTTAGGGGAACCAAACAAAATTCTTGTGGTTTGAGGGGTTGAATAATAAATGACCCTCTGAATAAACTTCACAATTTAAAAAACAAAAAACAAAAAAGAAATAACATTCTTTTTTGCTGCAGTGCATTTCACACTTCCAGGCTGATCTACAGTCCAAATGTCACAATGCCAAGTTAATTCCGAATGTGTAAACCTGCTAAATTTGCAGGGGGTTGAATACTACTTGTAGGCACTGTATATACTGTATATATATATATATATATATATATATATATATGATATGTGGTGATCCCGCTTCATTAGGTGCACTTTCTATTTTCAATATATTGTGCTTATGGTACCTAGGAGATCCCCCTTCCGGGTGGTGCTGTCCCTTCTTTCTCCATTTATACCATCAGTGAACTCTTATATACAGCGTTCTAGAATACTATAAAAAGTTCCCAGGCCGATCTGTATAACATAAAAAAGGCCTTTTATTATATTCACCTGCAGGGGCAGTCCTGTCCAATGGCCGTCGCTGGACTCAGTCCGGTGCCTCCTTTCTTCCTTCTATCACTGTCCTCTTTCCCAGCTCTGTGTATATGATGCGTCCTACATCATCCACACAGAGGCCTCCATTACACTTCTGCGCATGTGCACTTCTCTCTGCCTTGCTAAGGGCCGATCAAAGTAATTCATTGTGCATACATGGGCGTTCTTTGACCTTTCCCTGTACCATACTTTGAGAAAAGTGCCACACTCTGTGTGGATGATGTAGGATGCATCATCCATATGGATTTGGGAAGGATTATGGCGATGGAAAGAAGAGAGAAGATAGGAGACACTGGACCGAGACTATTGATGCCTATTGGACCAGAGGTGAATATAATAAAACATGTTTTTTATGTTATACAGAGTGGCCTGGGCTTTTATATACAATATTCTAGAATGCTGAATGTCATGAACAGCCGGGGGAGTCACTCAGAAATCCGCAGCTGTTCACTGATTTGTCACAGGACTACTCTCTAGCGCCCCCCTTGTCTTCAGGCCACTTTTGGTACTGCAGGACAATGCATAAAAGGAGGCTGCTGAGCTGATAATGCCAAATATTGGAGGTCTCACAGCAAGGGTAAATGTATACAGTCATATGAAAAAGTTTGGACACCCCTATTGATGTTAACCTTTTTTCTTTATAACAATTTGGGTTTTTGCTACAGCTATTTCAGTTTCATATATCTAATAACTGATGGACTGAGTAATATTTCTGGATTAAAATGAGGTTTATTGTACTAACAGAAAATGTGCAATCCGCATTTAAACAAAATTTGACCGGTGCAAAAGTATGGGCACCCTTATCAATTTCTTGATTTGAACACTCCTAACTACTTTTTACTGACTTACTAAAGCACTAAATTGGTTTTGTAACCTCATTGAGCTTTGAACTTCATAGGCAGGTGTATCCAATCATGAGAAAAGGTATTTAAGGTGGCCACTTGCAAGTTGTTCTCCTATTTGAATCTCCTATAAAGAGTGGCATCATGGGCTCCTCAAAACAACTCTCAAATGATCTGAAAACAAAGATTATTCAACATAGTTGTTCAGGGGAAGGATAGAAAAAGTTATCTCAGAGATTTAAACTGTCAGTTTCCACTGTGAGGAACATAGTAAGGAAATGGAAGAACACAGGTACACCTGCTTCTTTGACTTGGGGGTAGGCCAGGAGGTGATAGCATCAACCTTCCCTGGCTCTGGTTTCAGGGTCCCGCCACCCACTCGGTGTCCAAGGTACTGTACCTCCGTCATGCCAATCTGACACTTCCCTGGCTTTATAGTCAGACCAGCGCTTTAGATCTGCCTGAGCACCTGCTCCAGGTGCCCCAGGTGTTCCTCCCAAGTGGGACTAAAGATGGCAATGTCATCCAGGTAAGCGACTGCAAACCCTCCTAGTCCCTCAAGCAGCTGGTCGACCAATCGCTGGAAAGTGGCAGGAGCATTTCTCATGCCAAAGGGCATGACGAGGGATTCGTACAGCCCGAATGGAGTGATGAAGGCGGACCTTTCTTGTGCTTCCTTGGACATAGGAATCTGACAGTACCCTCAACTCAGCTCCATGATTGTCAGGTACCGGGCCCCAGCTAAGCAATCCAGTAGCTCATTGATGCGTGGCATTGGGTACGCATCAGGTGCTGTGATTGCATTTAGCCTTCTGTAGTCCACACAAAACCAGGTTGTCCGGTCCTTTTTTGGAACCAGAACTACAGGCGAGGCCCATGCACTTTTGGACCTCTGGATCACTCCTAGGACTAGCATTTCATCGATCTCCCTTTTTATGTCCTTTTGTACCTCTAGGGAGACACGGTATGGGGGTTGACGGACTGGGGAATGACTCCCTGTGTCCACCTGGTGGGTGGCTAGGGATGTCTTCCCTGGGACATTCATGAAGGTCCTCAAGTAGGGCTACTGCAGCCGGGACCTTTGGTCCATGGATAGCTGTGGGTTGAATGCCGCCTCCTCGATAGACCCTTCATCCCGGGCCGAGGCGAGCAAGTCCACCAAGACTTCACTTTTGCCTTCCTCGGGAAGACTACACACGGGAAGGGCAAAGGCTTCCCTGTCATGATGAGCTTTCATCATGTTGACATGGAAGACCTTTTGCCTCTTCTTGGCATGGTCGATGGTAACCACGTAGTTTACGTCATTGAGGCGCTGATGCACAAGGTATGGACCCTCCCAGGCCGCCTGAAGCTTGTTCTGAGTCATTGGGACTAGGACCCACACCTTCTGACCCACTTCGTACACCCGCTCTCGAGCGTGTTGGTCGTACCAACGTTTCTGGCTGGCCTGGGCTTGCACCATATTCTCATGCACCATCTGCGTCATTAACCGCATTTTGTCACGGAGCCGAATGACATACTCCACAATGGACACTTCTGGGGAGTTCAGTTCTTCTTCCCAGGATTCCCTTACCAGACCAAGAGGAACCCAGACTCGTCTGCTATACAGGAGCTCGAAGGGGGAAAACCCCGTTGAGGCCTGTGATACCTCCCTGTAAGCAAACAACAGGTGTGAGAGATACCGCTCCCAGTCGCGTCCATGTGACTCAACCAGCATCTTAAGCATGTGCTTAAGGGTACCATTAAATCGCTCACACAAATCATTGGTCTGTGGGTGATAAGCACTTGATATCAGATGTCGCACCTGCATTTTCTTACAGAGAGCCTCCATTAGACGAGACATGAACTGAGTCCCCTGGTCGGTAAGCATCTACCTGGGAAATCCTACTCGGGAGAATATGGCCAGGAGGGCATCTGCCACCTTATCGGCCCTAACTGAGGACAGAGCCACTGCCTCCGGATACCGTGTAGCAAAGTCTACCACAGTAAGGATGAAACGTTTTCCAGAGCTGCTGGGAACGGCCAGAGGCCCGACGATGTCCACAGCGACCCTCTGGAAAGGCTCTGCTATCACTGGCAAAGAGATCAGGGGAGCTTTGGGAGCAGGCCCTGACTTTCCCACTCTTTGGCATGTGATACAGGAGCGGCAGTAATTGGCAACATCTGTCCCCATTTTGGGCCAATAGAAGTGGTGAGACAGCTGGGCCTTGGTTTTGCTGACCCCCAAGTGTCCGGCGAGTGGGATCTCATGGGCAATCCGCAGCAACTCACTCCTAAAGCGGTGAGGCACCACCAGCTGTCTTTCCTTCAGCCACTGTTGTTGGGGGTTACAGGGAACAGTTTCCCGGTACAACCTCCCCTCGTCCCAGAATACCCTCTCCTTATCGGTCTTGGAGGAGGGCTTTTCTGCGAGGTCCCTTAACGTCTCTAGACTGGCATCAGTTCGTAGAGCCACCTGGAACTATTGGCTAGAGGCAGCCAAAAGTGACGTTTAGGTTCCGACCTCACCGGGACCCTCTGGGACCTGCTCTGGGTCCGTAACCTGTTCCGTTATCTCTCTGGGTGAAGAGGTGTCAGAAGGCAAGGTTTCATTTGCGTTCTGGGCACTATGACTGCGGGTGACAGCACCGATGAAGGCTGTCTCCCCGGGGAATAACCACTCTTTCCCATCAGCCTGACAGGTACTACTGTCCGCTGTGACACTGCTCAGCTGCATTTGACCACTGTCCTCGTGGTTCTCATGTCTGCCTCCATCTCTGTCAGCACAGACACTTGCTACCTTGGGGTCGTCCTCAGCCACGTCACCCTGGAGCGTGGCATGGCTGAGTTCCCCTGTACAAACCTCCACTTTATTACCATGCACAACATTTGTAATTACGTTCTGGATATCCGCATTCGGGTCGCATGACTTATCAACAACATTTGCATCACATGATTTAACAACATTTGCATCACATGACTTATCAACAACATTTGTATCACATGACTTATTGGATTCGGGAGGATCATCAGGGAGAAATTGTGCAACTAATCGCCCCAGATCAGTCCCCAATAAAACATTGGTTGGTAGATGTTCGTCCACCCCCACTTCCCTCCACCCTCTCCCAGCACCCCAGTCGAGGGGAGCAAGGGCCATTCGGAAGGATTGGTGAACACCCCCAGCCACAGTGACAGTCAGGAGTTTTCCCGGGATAAAGTTTTCAGGGGGTACCAGTTCGGGGCGGACCAGTGTTCTGTCGGCCCCAGTGTCCTTGAGCCCCACAGTGAGGATTCCGCCCACGGTGACGGGGTGTAGGTTTTCGCAGGCCCTACCACCAGCCTCCCTTGCCAAAAGGACAGTTTCCCCAGGCCCTTGGGCCTTGGATGTGGGGTTCCTCTTCTGCCTCTCTGGACAAGCGGAGCTGAGGTGTCCAGGCTGGTTGCAGGAAAAACACCTGCGAGTGTCAGAGGTGGACTGGGCACTGGTAGATGACACAGGACCTACGGGACGGGAGGTCCGCTGGTAGGGGCAGGGGTGGTCGTAGTTGTCATCTTACCCCCTTTCCAGCTGGCGGTGGACGGCTTCCGCACCCCCGATGGACGGTTGGCCTCATAGGTGTCGGCAATCTGTGCTGCTGTATTCGCATCTTTTGGTTCCCGGTCCATCACGAACTGTCGCATGTCTGCAGAACACGCGTGTAGGAATTGGTCCTTTACCATCAAGTCTGTTATCTGCTCACCAGTGGTGGCAGACAGTCCTTGGGGCCATTGGTTAAAGTTGGTCCGGAGCCCATCCACAAAGTCTCTGTTGCTGTCGTGAGGTCCACGCTGGAGGGTTCGGAACTTTTTGCGGTACATCTCTGGAGTCAGCTGATACTTCCGTATTAGGGCCTGCTTTATGGCCTCATAGTCTCCACTCTGCTG
The DNA here is from genome assembly GCF_048569485.1 of Anomaloglossus baeobatrachus. NCBI lineage: Eukaryota > Metazoa > Chordata > Amphibia > Anura > Aromobatidae > Anomaloglossus > Anomaloglossus baeobatrachus. Next base: position 855,822,707 of record NC_134353.1, on the reverse strand, counting down.
TTGAGGGAGACTGGCAAACACGTCCAGGGCTTTGCCTCGCAGCCCTGGGGTTAAGTATCGTGCCCATTGTGCTGAGGGCAACTGGTACTGCAAGCAAGTCTTTTCAAATCCCCTCAAAAAGGTGTCCAAATCCCCGTCCTTTTCCATCACAGAAAAGTGCTCTGGTCGGGGCTTAAAGCTGCTGGCATTATTGGACTCACCGTTTAGTGAGGAAGATGTCTGCTGCCGGGCTTTGAGGATACTCAATTCATGGTCTCTCTGGGCTTGGCGCTCTCTCAGCCTCTCGCTCGGCTCTCTCAGCCTGGGCCTGGCACTCGGCTCTCTCCTGATATTGCTGAATGAGGTTCAGCCGTCCCTGCCGGTCATCTGCAGTGCATTGTTATAGGGCGATCTGCAGGAAGGAGTCCATGTTGCCATGTTGTCACTGCTCTGGCTTGCAGTTGATGGTGGGGACTCTGCAGCAGCACCATCCTGGGCTTGGCTTGCCTCCTCTTCTTCAGCACTGGGGAAACGGACATGCTCTGCGTCCCATTGTAAAAAATCTTTAATGAGGTCTTGTCTTATTTTGCCATGGCCATCAATCAACTTGGATCTGCAGAGTGCAGCAAGAACCTCCTTCTTCTGCTGATTGTACCAGGCTTCTGTCACAGCATCCATTATTGCCAAATAAAAGGATAGAAAAACAAGAGAGAGGGGAAGGGGTAACTACTACATGTACAGTATTGTTCCAGGTATATTTAAACACTGAGTTCGATCCTCAAAACTTTTGCAAGTTTTTAGTGAAAGGGATGATTGCTCAAACCAGATCACTAATGCTCTATATCCCACCGCTTGCCACCAATTTGTCATGAACAGCCGGGGGAGTCACTCAGAAATCCGCAGCTTTTCACTGATTTGTCACACGACTACTCTCTAGCGCCCCCCTTGTCTGCAGGCCACTTTTGGTACTGCAGGACAATGCATAAAAGGAGGCTGCTGAGCTGATAATGCCAAATATTGGAGGTCTCACAGCAAGGGTAAATATATATATCACCGATTCCCGCTAATGGAATATATAAATATACACCTCGGTACCCTTAATGATAGCACTCCAATAATTCTATGCAATAACAAATTATGCTGCCACCACCCAGACTTTCTACAGGTAGCTGGGGACCCGTTTCAGATAGCATAAGGCCCTTCGGGTTTATTGGATTTGTATATAGAGCATGAGGGAAGAAACTATTAAATTTTTATATATTTAATCCGAAAATAGGCAGTGTTTAAAGAATATACAAGAATTTACAAAAGGGAACAATACAAATACAGTAGACAGTTACATTAAAATAAAAAGTATAAACATGAAACTTACTAAGCTTGTGCCATAGAAGTGGCGTCTACTTAGGGAGTGGAGGGAACTCCAAGATGGTAGAAGAACGGCCAGCATCACCCTTCATGATGCCCTCCAAGTACTGACTCACCCCCCAGAAAGGAGCTAGTTCCTATTATGCCTTAGCTAACCCCCCTTTCTCTGTGACATCATTTTATAATCTCTTGTGGGCTGTGCTCTGATGTTCACAAAGTTCCATAATTCTAGGATTTTTCATATCTTTGCCCCTGGGCCACTCAGGTGCAAGAGTTTAGCCTCATATTTAATATCTCGATTTTTCATTTACATTGATACCAAACATAACGCTTCTAATACAATTTTACTGGCCAATACTAATTTGTCGTGATTCCGGCAATCTCCCAGTGGAACTAGACAGTGCGTTGGGTTCAGCACTCCACAGGGATTCTGGAAATATGTTTTTCATTTTTCTAGCATTAACACAGTACTTAAAACCTGCTTTGTAAGTTTTCCCGCCAATATAACAAAGAATTGTCTTTCTCTCTGCATCTTTTGGCTTTAGTTCTCCCATCACCCATGTTGTAAATACCTTAAGCTTCTAGGCCAATCAGATAATCGTCATGACGATCTGTAGCTGATGGTGGAAACGAGGGGGCTGAAGAACCTTCAAAAGTTTTACATGACACTGAATATAAGGGCTCACTGGTGGTGGCCGCAGCTTCTAGGAGACAAATTTAGTGACAAGTTGCCTTTAAAGGGATTGTCTTGTCTAAAACGACATGACAATTATGTGTCATTCTATGTGACTGCAGACTTGTGAATCCTCACAATGCAAGAACTGTGCAATATGCCTACTTTCAGTCAGAATCTGACTAGACTGTTTCCGACGCACTCAATGCAAGTGTATAATCACAGGAAAATCCTCACAGCACGTGGTTAGGATTCAAAAGTCTGCAGTCACATAGAGTGATTGCAGCCATCTCGTTTTAGACTGACAACTCTTTATTAAAGTACCCAACCCTACACAGCCGGTAGCTGTGAGAGAGCAGCAGAGAATAACTTCAAAAGAGACGACTTTAATGCAGCACTCCAGCTTCGCCAGTCAATGGATTTGTACCACCACTAATCAGAAATTAGTGGTGGTACAAATCCATCCGATGAAGCATACCAAGGCAAAACACGTGTTGGGACGCTGGTCCCCACGTGTTTACCCCGGTGTTTACGGTGATTTGGCTTGGTGAGTAGTGCTGCCTTTATTATGCTACACTGGAAGTGTTTTCACTCCATATGAGCCTTTGATTCACTTTGATGCAGCTCTTCTTACTGCCTTTGGCAAATGCCTATATTCTTTTCTATGATCACTTTGGAGTGAAAAACCTTTTTCTCCATTCTCCGGGACATGTGGGGTTCTTTCCCCTTCAGCACCTTCCCCTCCGGTTCTACCTAATATTGTATGTATTTATTGTTATACCCTGCAGCACCTTATTGTAATAAATATTCAATACTTTTTTTTCAATCCTGCTTGTTTGGGTATTTCATCTATCATTAAGCAAATTTAAAGACTCTATTCGCTCTTGTATATATGATCTATGAGTTGTTGCTTCTATAGTTATGCGATCCTTGTGTGCTTCTAACTAATCAGAAATAGGTAGCTTATTTTAGCAAATGTTTGTTTTGTTTCAATGTTTTGTCAAAAGAAACCGTACTCCAACCTCCGTGCCTGGCAGTTTAGTGTCTCAGTGCCATCTTTACAGTCAAAATACCAACATATTGGTCAGAGAGGAACCCTCAGACCCTAAAACGCACATGGGCTCAACGCCATAGCTACTCCATGTCATCAGCAGTCAAAGGCTAAAGAATAAAATACAAGACTACCGCAGCTGCTACTCACATGTACCCTGGAGTTAGGGAATCTGCCTGTATAAGTGCACAAAACGTCAACTAATCAAATTTTGTCACACATCTATTTCGAATATGCTCTCTAAAGACTACTGTACACTTTGTAAATGTTGCCAATTTGGACATAAGTATGGATGGTCAGCACAGTGGTTCAGTGGTTGGAGTTGGCTCAGTGGCTGGAGTCTTGGGGTCAAATGCCACCAAGGACAACATCTACAGGGAGTTTGTATGTTCTCCCCGAGTTTGTGTGAGTTTCCCCCCGGTTCTCCGATTTCCTCCCACACTCCAAAGACATACTGATAGGGAACTTATATTGTGAGCCCCAATGGGGACAATGATGATCACATCTATAAAGCACTATAGCATTAATAGCGCTATATAAATTATTAAAATAATTTCCTGAAATGTTGATTGTTTGATTTTTTTTTGTTTGTGTTCTTTGTACACATAGAGGTACATACACAAGATGCAGTTAGTGAATCTATGCATGGTGAATATTAGAAACAAAATGTTCATATAACACAAGGTATAACTAGGCCAGAATCTAGAATTTAAATAATCAGTTTCCCCAGTACGTATGTAAGAAAAAAATAATGGTGTACTCCTATAGCATATGAGACTATGAAAACAACGCCAATAGAATAATCATTACCAGTAATACAGTTGAAGTTAAAAGGCTATCAGTTTTTATTAGGACATATTAAAAATAGTATTGAATAATCACATCCAAATAGTGATAAGATAGATAAGTAGGAAATATATGACAGGAGGGTAACCCAATAACACAGGCTGACTTTGAGAAAAAGCTGGAGTCACACTTGCATGTGACTGACGAGAGGATCGCATCACCCTGACTCGTGGTGGCTCTCCTGACAGGAGCACGGAGTTCAGTATAAAGTTCACAGTGGATGGAAAGCGTCTAAACGCATATAGAAATGCAGTGTTAACCACTTATTGATTATTCCTAGGTATAAATTGTACAGGTCAAGAATGCCATGATAAAGTACATAGTACAATGATTACTCATAGCCAGACAAAATAAGGGTGTCCTCCACATGGTCCCAACACATGTTTTGCCTCAATGATTTCTCAAGTGGAAGTGAGACTTGTTGACCTACCAGGGTTTTATGTGCCATGAAATTGGGCCAATTGAGCGGCGAATGACTGCAGTAGTCTGCACCATTCATATTACACCAGCCAACGCCATAGTGGAGACACGGGGGTCAGTGGGTGCTCTCATCCAGTGGCCCGGCCGCCTTTAGAAAGATAGCATGGCCCAGGGCTCATCCCAACTGAACGCCCGACCTCCCTAACCATGGGCGGAACACTACTCAGACAACACAGGGTGAGGGAATCACAATATTAAGACCTTATTGGATCCCCAAACAATTAACGGCATATGGCACATAACCAGCTAAACCACAGAATACAACCGGCAACAGTTTCTCACCCTTCTGCTGGCTCACCAGGGATTTAGAATGTCCATGCCTCAGAGCTTCCAGGGCTACTTACTCCAAACCAGCAGCACCCCGCTTTCAGCGGGCACCCACCAAGAATAGGATAACGCCAAATTTAGGAAGCTGTCTGAGGTCCGCAAAGTCTGTAGTCCGGTAACTGCATTGTCCCAAGCTGGATTCCTTCCTTAGGTAGTCCTTGATATCTCAGCCGAAACCTTACATTCGATGCTGAAGTCCATGTAGTGTTATAATCCAGGTTCAGCTATGGCTTGCCAATCGGATCCGCAGGTCCTAGATTAGTATCATGTAGCAAGAGTCTACCCGGGCAATGGACAGTCCTCCATCTTATACCCCTGAGCTCTCCATTCAGACCATTTGGGTCTTCACGATTGGTGGATAAGACTGGGCTCTTATTGGCTAGATCTCAAGCCACATATAAAATATCTTTATTAGTAATGGTCTCTGACAGTAACAAGGGAGACAGCCCAGCCACATCGCATCCAACAATACAATGGAGGTTCACACAACTGATTTGTCTGGGTATCTGATCCTCTCTGGTCAAGGTAATTACACGAGTCAACAAGAACTTTAACACTAGACTCAATGAAATGAAAAAATGAGGGCTTATCCCCAGTTTATAAGCAAAATATCTTCATGTCGGATTGTCATTTTAAATAAACACTTGTACCTTACCCCTCCCCCCATCTCATTGTAGATTGTAAGCTCTCACGAGCAGGGTTGCCATTTTTCCTTTTAAATATTGTATCCTCTATAATTGTTACTTGTTTGTATATGTTTATGTATATGATATGTATATGTTCCTCCTGAATTGTAAAGCGCTGCGGAATATGTTGGCGCTATAGAAATAAAGATTATTATTATTATGTCCGGCTGAATGTTAAGAAGTTTTAACCCTTGCTAGGCACTGACAATGTCCATGTCTTCACAGCCATCATGGCATCTTGCGCATGTGGGGTGAACTAGGACCCAATGCGCATGACGCTTCATTGATGGACGACAGGAGGGACACAGCGCACAGACTCACTGTGCATGCATGCATTGACAGACATTTTTTCAGAGCACATAGGTGTATGGCCATGATGGAGGATGCAGACAAAAAGGAACAGAGGAGGGCAGGACGATGGAACAGGGCAGGGAGAGGAAGTGAAGAAGATGAAAGAGGAAAGAAAAAGAAGGAATATAAAAAGATGTCTAGAAATAAGATTCTACTGATGTAACATTAAAAGGTTAAGTGTAGAAAGAAAAAAAAATGTGCACAGTGCCAAAAATGTATATAATTGTTATAAGCGAAGTATGTAAAATGTAAAAGATGAATAAAAGAAAAGGAGAAAGCATATAAATGAGACTTTTGTATACTATTATTAATATTTCCTAATAAAAACTGATAGCCTTTTAACTTCTAATCTATTAATGGTTCATGGTTACTCTATTTGTGTTGTTTTTATGGTGAATATTGTACAGTAGATGGATAATATGCCTGGACCATAGCAATTATTGATTTTGAAGTGTGATTTTTGGGTGTCTGTGATCTCCATCAATTTTGAGAATAAGGCCCCTTTCACACTGCATTTTTACTTAGGTTCAGTGGTCCTGTCGGGGCATCTGTCCGAACTGCCCCTCCCCACCCCACAAAATGTGTTTCAGACGCATGCACCGACGGGGCCATTGACTGTAATGGAGCAGATTCCGTTAGCGTGTGCTCTGTCTTGCACCATTTTTGCACATATACGTTTTCTGCAGGCGGACACCCGAACGTAGTCGCCTACGTCTGCTCCATTATAGTCAATAGCCCTGTCGGCACATGCGTCTGAAAAACTTTTTGCGGGATGGGGGAGGGGCGGTTTGGACGGATGCCCCGACAGGACCACTGAACGGAGGAAGTAAAAGCGCAATGTGAAAGTAGCCTAAGGGGCTCCCAAATCTAGTATCTAGTGGAGTTCTGTCCATACAGGATCTCCTCATCCTAGATTACGGTAAATGAGTGGGTGATATACTGTAACAGTACCTAAAATAATATTTTGGCTATGTTTTTCATTTTCAATATGAATCTAATCAGCAAGAAAAAAAATCATGGCGCCTTCAGCCATTACGGTAAATTTACAGAGATGACACAAACCCTCTCCATTCCCCTGACCTGTAATGAACTTTGTGGTTATTTTCTAACATATGGGCATGCAGAGTCAAGGGCGCATGTCATAAAGAATAATATAATAAAAATATAGCCTCCGTCTTCCCAATAAATAGTCTCTCATCTGTAATTATACTGTTCATAGGCATCATTAGTATGTCTCCAACTAAGCAAAGCCTCCCACTAATGCCATTATGCCCCCCACAGTTATTATTGCTCACCACAAGATAGAAGTGCGTCAATTGTACAATGAAAAACATGGCTAATGACATCAGTGGCATCTCCATGGTAGCATAAGTTCAAGAAAAGTAAGAGAGAAAAGATGTGATGGGTTTACAATAATCAGAGAGAGATCTAGAGATTGCAGAACATTTGGGAGCATTGTGTACCATTAGTAGCAATGTGAGGGGGGAGCACTGGGGCCATGATTTCATTTCAACAAGTCTCTAGATCTGTCTAAATATTATATGCGGAAATCTTGATTGATGCAGGTTATTGCCATGCACTTGTCCACAGTTCGTAATTAGGGGATGATCGAATACCTCAAATATTTAGCAACGCCGATATTCGCCGAATAGGTCGCCGCTATTCGACTATTTACAAATATTCGATGTGCAATGTAAGTCTATGGGAAACCCGAATAGTTGCCGAATAGCAACTATTCGGGCTTCTCATAGACTTACATTGCACATCGAATATTCGCATAGTGGCGACCTATTCGTCGGATATTCGCGAAGCCGAATATTGCCGAATATTTGTGATATTCAATCATCCCTATTCGGAAAAGTTGTTCAAATTAGAATACCCTAAAAAGCAGTCTGTCAGCTCCAAAATACATATAAAAGTAAGTACAGGTCCTTGTAGGTGATCTTGTGCTAAGAGGAGCCATATTTTTAGTTTACAAACAATAAATGGAGAAGAATGAAGTGATTCTTACTAGGCACTTTAACTTTCTTTATTGCTTCTCACACGACATGGAAAACCATCCTCGCTTTTGGTGCCGAATGCTGCATCTAGTTTTTTTTCTCTCTTTATGAATGCTTTTAGTTTAAAAATCTGCTGTGTAGTTTAGGGGAAAACATTCTTTAGGTTCATATGCAAATAGGGTGCCAGAAAGACCATTGTGCACCAATATACATTAGTGTGAAATAGTGTTTGCCCCTTCCTGATTTCTTATTATTTTGCATGTTTGTCACACTTTAATTTGTCAGATCACCTATCAAATTTCAATATTAGACAAAGATAACAAAAGTAAACACAAAATGCAGTTTATTAATGAAGGTCTTTATTATTACGAGAAAAAGAAATCCAAACCTATAGGTCCGTGTCTGAAAAAGTGATTGACCCTACTTAAAACATAAATTAACTGTGGTTTATCACATCTTTGTGAAGCTGAGTTCTAATTCTCTAGCCACACCCAGGCCTGATTACTGCCACACCTGTTTTCAATCAAGAAATCACTTAAATAGGACCTGCCTGACAAAGTGAAGCAGACAAAAGGATCCTCAAAAGCTATACATCATGCCGCGATCCAAAGAAATTCAGGAACATATTTGAAACAAAGTCATTGAGATCTATCAGTCTGGAAAAGGTTATAAATTGATTTCTAAAGCTTTGGGACTCCAGTGAACCACAATGAGAGCAATTATCCACAAATGGCAAAAACATGAGCCTTCCCAGGAGTGGCATGCCAATCAAACTTACCCCAAGAGCGCAGCGACGACTCATCAAAGAGGTAAAAAAAGACTCCACAACAACATCAAAAGAACTGCAGGCCTCACTAGTAGAGATGAGCGATGTTCGATTCGAACTGTTCGCCAATTTCAAATTCGAGTGATTTTGGGCAGTGTTCGAGTCATTCGATGAACTCGTACGATTTGCTTCAAGTTCGGCAGTTCGAGTTAACGTTCAATAACGGTTCGATCACCAAAAGCGTGGCTTTTCACAGTAAGGCTATGTGCGCACGTTGCGTATCTGCATGCGTCCTGCGTCCCCAGCACAATCCCTCTCTCTTTCCTACTCACCGGTCACGGGCGCGGCGCTGCATGGCTGTCACAAAGCTACGGCCGTTTTCCTCTTTTCAAAATGGCTGCCGCTCATTATTCAATCTGGTATTCCCTGCTTTCCCCGCCCACCGGCACCCATGATTGGTTGCAGTCAGACACGCCCCTACGCTGAGTGACAGCTGTCTCACTGCAACCAATCACAGCCACTGGCGGGCGGGTCTATATCGTGCAGTAAAATAAATAAATAAATAATAACAAAGAAAAAACTACGTTTCCCCCCAATTTTGATACCAGCCAAGATAAAGCCACATGGCTGGAGGCTGGTATTGCCATGATGAGGAGCGCCACGTTATGTGGAGCCCACCACCCTAACAATATCAGCCAGCAGCTGCCCAGAATTGCCGTATCCATTAGATGTGACAGTCCCGGGACTCTACCCGGCTCATCCCGAATTGCCCTGGTGCAGTGGCAATTGGGGTAATAAGGGGTTAATCATGACAGGCGTCTCCCCGAGATACCTTCCATGATTAATGTGTAAGTGAAAGTAAATAAACACACACAACGAAAAATCCTTTATTTGGAATAAAAGACAAAAAAACCCCTCATTTACCTCTTTATTAATCCCCAAACAACAATCCAGGTCCAAAGTAATCCACACGACGCTTTCAGCTCTGCTACATGAAGCTGACAGGGAGCGCCGTAGCACACGAGCGCTCTGTGTCAGATCCACGTAGCAACTGACGTGAGACGTGCTGTCACCGAAGACTTCACTCAGGTAGTGACTGCGTGTGTGCGAGGATGATGATGGGAGCGGTAGTGCCTGCGTGTGATCTCTCTCTCTCTCTCTCTCTCTCTGCAATACAGAGGTCAAGATTACCAAATTGTTTGCTTTTCATTAAAGGCAGTGGCTCAATGGGCAGAGCTGCCGCCTAAGGAGAATTACTTCACCTGTTCGAGTCCCGGCCGTCCCAGTAAAAAATTTAATATAATTATTATTTATTTATAATTATAATTTAATTTAATTATGCACTGAGGGGAGAAGCCAGACATCAGCTGTGAGCCGCAGGACACACCTCTAAAATCAGAGCAGTTCACGGAATGAGGCTGCATTGCTCTCTCTTCTCTCTTCTCCTCTCTCCTCTCTCTCCTCTCTCTTTTCTCTCTTCGACCTGGCAATGATCAGCTGATGCGGTCACCTGACGGAATCAGCTGACACTATAAGTCGAGCGGTGAGGCCGGCTTTTTACCGCCCGGCCGGATAAACTATCAGCTGCTGCTGTCAAACAAGAGTCTGCACAGAAGTGTGTAGTTTGTTTTTGTTTTTTTTTGCACTGATGCATCAGCTGATTGTATAAAAACCGTTTATACAATCAGCTGCTGTGTCATGTGATTCAGGCCCTTGAACCTGACACATCATCTGATCGCTTTGCCTTCCAGCAAACCGATCAGATGATATTGGATCTGAATTGGACGGCGCGGGACCCTTGACCCATGATCACTGCGGAGGGGGGTTCTTTATTTCAGTAAAGATGGAGTAACTAATTGTGTTGTGTTTTATTTCTAATAGAAATGTTTTTCTGTGTGTTGTGTTTTTTTTATCTGTACTAGAAATTCATGGTGGCCATGTCTAATATTGGCGTGACACCATGAATTTCGGGCTTAGGGCCAGTTGATAATATACAACTAGCCCTAACCCCATTATTACCCAGCGAGCCACCCGTCACCAGGGCAGTTGGAAGAGTTGGATTCAGCGCCAGAAGATGGCGCTTCTATGAAAGCACCATTTTCTGGGGCGGCTACGGACTGTAATTCTCAGCAGGGGTGCCCAGAAAGCTTGGGCACCCTGTGCTGCGGATTCCAATCCCCAGCTGCCTAGTTGTACCTGGCTGGACACAAAAATTGGGCGAAGCCCACGTCATTTTTTTTTTTATATTATTTCATGAAATAATTAAAAAAAAGGGGCTTCCCTATATTTTTGGTTCCCAGCCGGGTACAAATAGGCAGCTGGGGGTTGAGGGCAGCCCGTAGCTGCCTGCTGTACCTGGCTAGGTGAGTGAATCTCTAAGTGCAATCACGGGCCACGGAGAACGGAGCCCGGATTGCACTTAGACAACCCACGTGTGCCGTGATTTTCGGCACACGCAGGGACATGTGCGTGTTTTACACGCCAGTGAAAAACGTCTGTGTTTTTCACTGACATGTGAAACTGGCCTAAAATGTAGTGGTGTTAGTATGATTGTCTGGGGCTGTTTTGGTGCTTCAGGAGTCAGGACCCAGAAGACTTGATGTGGGAATTGGAACCATGAATTATGTTCTCTACCAAAAACTCCGGAAGGAGAATGTCAAACCATCTGTTTGTGACCTCAAGCTGAACTGCACTTGGGTTATGGAGCAGGACAATGACCCAAAACACACCAACAAGTCCATCTCTGAACGGTTTAAGAAAAAACAAAATTAAAGGCCGCTTTACACGCTGCGATATCATTACCGATATCGCTAGCCTGCATACCCGCCCCCATCGGTTGTGCGACATGGGAAAATCGCTGCCCATGGCGCACAACTTCGCTCAGACCCGTCACACTACTTACCTGCATAGCGACGTCGCTGTGACCGGCGAACCACCTCCTTTCTAGGGGGGGCGGTTCATTCGGCGTCACAGCGACGTCACTAAGCGGCCGCCCAATCAAAGCGGAGGGGTGGAGATGAGTGGGACGTAACATCCCACCCACCTCCTTCCTTCTGCATTGCTGGTGGGACGCAGGTAAGGAGATGTTCCTCATTCCTGCGGTGTCACACATAGCGATGTGTGCTGCCACAGGAATGACGAACAACATCGCTGCTGCAGCAGCAACGATAATTGAGATTGGGGGGGATGTCACCGATTAGCGATTTTGAATGTTTCTGCAACAATTCAAAATCGCTAATAGGTGTCACACACAATGACATCGCTATCGCGGCCAGATGTGCGTCACAAAATCTGTGACCCCAACGACATCTCTTTAGCGATGTCATAGCGTGTAAAGCGGCCTTTAGGCTTTGGAGTGGCCTAGTCAATGGTATAACCTAATCCGATTGAAATGCTGTGGTATGACCGTAAAAAGGCGGTTCATGCTCGGAAACCCTCCATGTGGCTGAATTACAATTTGGCAAAGATGAGTGGGTCAAAATCCATCAAGAGTTTTTTAAAAGACTCATTGCCAGTTCTTGCTGCTAAGGGTGGCCCAACCAGTTATTAGGTTTAGGGGGCACTAATAATAAAGAACTAAATTTATAAACTGCATTCTGTGTTTACTTGTGTTATCTTTGTCTAATATTTACATTTTTGTGGTGATCTAAAACATTTAAGTGTGTCAAACACGCAGAAGAATAAAAAATCAGGAAGGGGGCAAACACTTTTTCACACCACTGTATCTCTTCCATAGTATCACCAGATAGCTTAGAACTGAGGAAGAAAAAGTGTTCTGGATGACATGTTACCTCCCTCAGCGCTCCAAGCACTTCATTGGCATATCAACATAAAGAATGTTTGTGCCAAAACGATCTAGCGCTGCAGATTTACGGTATACTACAGTATGGTCGATTTTGGCGCAAGTTCCCCTATGAGAACCTGTGCTTACTTAGGGGATGTGCAAAAAAAGATGCTTTAACAAAATGCCGGCAGTGTTGTCCCTAAAGCTTCTTTTCTGACATCCTTTTGGCCATCTTCTGCAGCGACGTTTATTTTTACCATAATGGCAGGTTCCAATCTGAAGCAACCAGAAGATTGGGCTGTCAACTTCTTTAGCCGCTTCACGGCATAGAAAACTTTGAAAGGGTAAAGAAAAGTTAATTCTTTTTGGCATTATTCATATACCCTTACATGGATATTGTAAATAGAGAAGTTAGTTTTTAACCAGCTCACTCAATCCAGAGGAGAACCACAAGATACAGGACGGTGCACGGACCAATTCGCCAGCCGGCCAGGCTGTAGCCAAATGGATAATTTTTAAAAAGACTAGTTGGGGTGGATGCTGGATTGTTCTCTGCTCTTTACCTTACAGGATTTCGATTTCTATACCACAGTATTAATATCATAGCAATAACATAATGAAATTCTAGTTACCTGTATTGGGAATGATATCTGTTGCTGTGCAGCACTATTATCTTTGGTTCAACTCTGACCATTGCAAAATCTACATGGTATTTGCAAAAACATAGACTTAGAACATTGGATTATAAGCCTTCTAAGGAGAAGAAACTGACGTGAGTTTTACAACACCGAGGAATTTGATGGCACTAAATAACGAATGGATAATAGGAGTGTTGTGTTACAACGTCTTCCCATGTGCCCTATTATAACACATGGATGTAATAGAAAAGGAATGGAGATCACTCTGGGAGACTTAGCCTGCTCATATTATACACATTTTGCATATGGATCTCCGTTCCTATACCTTTAACCCAGATAAACATAACAATGGGTTAATGCTACAATGTCTTTCTGCTATTTCATCCTTCTTCTATGCGCAATTCCTAAAGCATAACATGGACAAAACTGAATTCATTATCTTTCCTACTTCTCTCTCAACTCCTCCAACTAGCCTATCCATCAAAGTTGATGGCTGCTCACTTTCCCCAGTCTGAAAGCTCATTGCCTCTGAGTAACCCTTGACTCTGCTCTATCCTTGAAGCCACACATCCAAGCACTCTTCACCTCTTGTCAACTACAAATCAAAAATATCTCCTGGATTTGTGCATTCATTAACCAAGAATCAGAAAAAACACTAATGCATGCCCTCATCATCTCACGCCTCGACTACTGAAACCTCCTGCTCTGTGGCTTCCCTTCCAACACTCTTGCACCCCACCAAACTATCCTAAACTGTTGCCTGATTAATCCACCTCTACCCTCACTATTCCTCAGACTCTCTACTTTGCCAATCCCTTCATTGGCTTCCCATTGCCCAAAGACTCCAGTTCAAAACACTAACCATGCAATACAAAGCCATCCACAATCTGTCTCCTCCTTACATCTGTGACCTAGTCTCCCGTTACCTACCTGCACACAACCTCAGACCCTCACAAGATCTCCTTCTCTACTCCCCTCTTATCTCCTCTTCCCACAAACGCATACACAATTTCTCCTGTGCCTCCCTCATACTCTGGAATGCTCAGCATATCAGACTCTCACCTACCGTGGAAACCTTCAAAAGGAACCTGAAGACCCACCTCTTCTGACAAGCCTAGTTTTCTTTACTCGTCAGCGGGCCAGTGATGGAGGGTCTTGGGATTGTCACGGCGGCCTGACCTTGCTTCATGGCCCATGAGGTGTCCAGAAAGGAAGGGAAGAAGGAAGGGGGGTTGATGGAGGAGAACATGTTAGGAGTAGTTGTCCTGTGACGCCACCTGTGGTATGCGGCTATCAGGAAAGCCGCCGCTCCGGGATGTCTGTCTCTTCCAGGGCGGATTGTAATGCAGCTCTGGTGTTTCAGCTCTCCACAGGTAGGGCTAGGCCCTAGGGAGGATGATGGGGGTGGTAGTGACTGATGGCACCGAAGCGCGGAATGACGGTGCCGGCAATGACAGGGATGATACAGGGGCTGTGGTTCAAAGTTCTCTTTACTCACTGCAACTGTTGTCACCCTTGGAGTGCTGGTTTCCACTATGATGGGCTCCAGCCGATCCCAAATAGTTCAGATGTCACCACCGGTGTTCCCACTGTGTGTCCTTCCTGGTAAGGGGTCCCTCCACTCCAGTATCTGGTATATGGAATGGGCCGCGGGTGCTTCCTGCACGCTCCACGGACCCTGAGATTCCCCTGCGCTATAGAGAGCCTGGGCTGAGCTTCATGCTCAAAACCTCAGGCCCCGCTGAGCTGCCAGAAGTGTAAAAGGTAGCTTTGGACAAAGTTCCCGACTTGTCTCCCAACCCCGAGCTGTGCCCGGGGTTGACTGACTATGTGAAAAGCTACTCCTTCCTTTCTCCCCAATAGTGCCCGCCCCCTAGGTGGTTGTCCTAGTGACCAGAAAGTCCCATGCCGCGTGATGGCCACCCCCCGTCTACCCTAGGCCAAGCCCAGTAGGAAAGCACATAAATGTATGTTGTGTGTGAATGTAGTAAACACCAGCAGTTAACCCCTTCCTTACCCAGGATGAGTACTGCACCTAAAGTGAGATACAATATCCTGTGGCGACTGAAGCCTCAGGGGTGCCACACCTACAACCTACAATAATCCTCAGTCTAGTACACCACTGCACAACCAGCTCTGTCCTCACTATTCCTTCACCCATCCCCTGTGGACTGTGAGCCCTCGTAGGCAGGGTCCTCTCTCCTCCTGTACCAGTCTGTTTTGTAATGTTCATGATTGTTGTACTTGTATTTATGTATACCGGTTTCACTTGTAATGCGCCATGGAATAAATGACGCTATAATAATAAATAATAATAATAATAATAATAAAGCTACATTTAGAAAGTGAATCGTAAAGCAGATTGTACAATATACGATGGGTTGGAAATATAAGTAGAAGAGCACAGAGCTATATATATAATTCATTAGTGAAAAGGTTACATAAGAAGTTCTACAACAATGTTAGGAAATATCAAATCCATGGAAAGCATCCAGATACCTGACAGCAATATTCAGGAACAGAAGATCATACACAAACATTGAAATCCTTTGAGGCTTTCACAGTAGATTTTCTAGAATGCATTACATCCTTCCACTCTAATAAACACCAGTCAATGCTCGTGATTACAGGGACGGATATTTACTATGCAATTGGTGATGTAATGACATAGTACAATGTAATTTAGTGTAATGGGTAAATCATAATTAGTATAAGTCAGTGATTTACAACTTGCAATTTCCTTGCATTTTCCTGCATCACATAAATATTAACACAATAAATGGTTTTGTTTTCTACCATGCAGAGAACATACAGTACATTGCCACATATGGGGCCACCTAAAAAAGCTAATGTGCCATAAAGACAAAGCAATAATACCAGCATCTGATACATCGAAGCATAATACAAAAATGATCTCAGGGGCCTCGCAATGAGCAAGTCACAAGAAATGTATTTCACTACCCCACCAGTTTATCTTTGTCACTAACAGGTCACAGATAGCTTTTTTAAAGGCTTTTACAAGTGCTTAAGGTTCCTTTCAGGCTTAAGTCTTCCACAACTTGACTCAGCAACCATTCTATTCCCTCGCACTGACAATTCCTCTCAATATGCACAATCTTAAGAGTTGACTTCATAAGGGGCTGGAGCTATAACACAGGCAATGTTGTATTGTATTGGCTACAACCATTACTGAAATGTCCCAGATTCCTCTTATATTTCTCAGAACTGACCTATCCCAGGAGAACCAACCTCAACCAACTACTGCCATGTAACAAAAAGTTGCAGATCTTAAGTTTCTACTGAACTCCAGGTAAATCCAATGATCAGGATTTCATGAAGACCTTGTGACTCATTCAGACCTCCAGCCCAAAACACAAACTCAAACATCACATACATATGCCAAACATAACAGGTTCTCAAGGCCAATGAAAGCCTTAAGGCTGCTTTACACGGTATGACCGATTGTGCAATTTCACAATCGATCGTACCCGCCCCCGTCCTTTTTGTGTCACGGGCAAATCGCTGCCCGTGGCGCACAAAGTCGGTAACCCCCCGTCACACGTACTTACCTCCCGTCTGACCTCGCTGTGGGCGGCGAACGTCCACTTCCTGGAGTGTGAGGGACGTTCGGCGTCAAAGCGACGTCACACGGCCGCCAGCCAATAGAAGCGGAGGGGCGGAGATGAGCGGGATGTAAACATCCCGCCCACCTCCTTCCTTCCACATAGCCGGCGAGAGCCGCGGGTCGCAGGTAAAGGCTGCTTTACACCAGACAATCTATCGTGCGATAGATCGTCGGGGTCACGGTTTTTGTGACGCACATCCGGCATCACTGGCGATGCCGGCCTGTGTGACACCTCCTAGCGACGCAGTATCGCTCACAAATCGTGAGTCATGTACTGCTCGCTAGGTTCCATAATATCGTTTAATTTAGTTGCTCATCGTTTCCGTGGTAGCACACGCCGCTCCGTGTGACACCCCGGGAAAGATGAACAGCAGCTCACCTGCGTCACGCGGCCGCCGCTGGCTATGTGAAGGAAGGAGGTAGGCGGGATGTTTACGTCCCGCTCATCTCCGCCCCTCCGCTTCCATTGGCCGGCGGCCATGTGACATCGCTGTGACGCCGAACGTCCCTCCCACTCTAGGAAGTGGACGTTCGCCGCCCACAGCGAGGTCGCACGAGAGGTAAGTACGTGTGACGGGGGTTACCGACTTTGTGCGACACAGCAGCGATTTGCCCGTGGTGCAAAAAGGACGGGGGCGGGTACGATCGATTGTGAATTGCACAATCGGTCGTACCGTGTAAAGCAGCCTTAAGGGATGTTCATCGTTCCCGGGGTGTCACACGGAGCGGCGTGTGCTACCCCGGGAATGATGAACAATTAAATTAAACGATATTATGAAACCTAGCGAGCAGTACACGACTCACGATTTGTGAGCGATACTGCGTCGCTAGGAGGTGTCACACAGGCGTGAAAATGCACTAATGATGGTCTCTAAAACAGCATCAAATCACTATACCAAGGTATTTTAAGGTGTTATGGAAGTGTCCTGCTTGGCCAATCAACCTAGTGTGGCACTTGACATGAAGATTGTACATTTTAGGGAACCTGTCAACTTGCTGTTCTTAGGAATTCAGTTACATTCCCCAAGTCATGTATTCTCAAGCCATAAAGTGCGCCCCATTGGTATGATGGTCCGCTCAGTATTCAAATGTCAGTTAGGCAGATGGTTACCTTGAAGTTACATTTATCAGAACTCAATTTATTGTGCAAAGCCTTTCTAAGGTGGCATCAATTTCTGGATTATCCAAATATTTTTTTTTATATTTTTTGTTTTGTTTTTTTTTTAAGGGAACTTTTAATGCTTCCTGAATCAGCATAAAGTCCAGACTGGCTCATTCATTACAGAAAGCTATTTTTTAGTCTGTGTCGGGGTGTTGCCCCTACGAACGGATAAGCATGCTGTGACTTTAAGAGACGGTGCTCCTCCATGTTCTGTGTTTCGTGGACTAGCTGGAAGAGTCAGTGCTCCCCACTGAACTATGTAGTTGGACTATCCCTGCCCAAAAAATGCAGAAAAAGGAGAAAGAGCAGGAGAAGAGTTTAAGACAGGAAAAGGCAATGTCGAGTAGCCTGAGAGAGTGAGAAAGGAGACGTCGCCTGATAAGTGTTTGAGAACAGCTGTTGGGAGAGAAACAGTGCCAGGCTGCGGGAGAGAGACTGCGAGGCAGACCGCTGCAGTCCAAACTGTGAAGCTCCTGAGGTTGGTGATCTATGTCAAAGAAGTTCCGACGGGCCATCTGAGCATTGTGGCATCGAGCTCCTGGAAGTGGACTTGTTCCCCCTCAATAATACTGTGAGTCCTACTGTGTGCACACCTAATAAGGTTTAGCGTAGGCCTCAGTAGTCAGAGAATGGTAGGCTCACGGTCTGTATAGCAGAAGCCAGTTGGGTTCATACTGCAGTGTAGTAATAAGGGAAGTCCTCTTGCAAAGTTTATCATTGTATTGACACTTGTAATAGTTTGGACGACATAGTGTTGGTGTGGCCCACCTAGAGTCTACAGTGTTTGTTAACTATACTGTTATCAAACTACAGTATACATCACCATTGACTTATGCATACACTTCCTGTCTACTAATAAAGCAGTTTCCTTGTAATTGAACTCTGCCTAGCGGTGGTACATTTGCCTCTGCTTCATCTGCATTACAGCAGTGTTTCAAAGAAATCTTAGGTTGAAAAACAAACCAGACTCGGGGAGAATCAATTG
The DNA here is from genome assembly GCF_048569485.1 of Anomaloglossus baeobatrachus. Lineage (NCBI taxonomy): Eukaryota > Metazoa > Chordata > Amphibia > Anura > Aromobatidae > Anomaloglossus > Anomaloglossus baeobatrachus. The sequence continues at coordinate 855,803,989 of NC_134353.1, read as the reverse complement.
AGCAGATCTTTCAGGCTTCTTCCAGAAGAACTCACCTGCCTTGGCTAACAGGTTTTTATCATATTTGTGTATAGGAAAAATCCTGACAAGGTGAGTCAGCTGGAGAAAAGCTGACGTGAGCTGTCCACTGGGACTTCTCATACAATGAACGGATCATTCTGCAAGCTATGATTTTTTACAGATTTCTATAATGAGAGAGTAGGTCTCTATCTTCATGCTGCCAATTTAAAAAAATAATCCACCCTTAAAATGTTTTGAAAAACAACCCACAAAAAAACAGTAACATTTTCTTTCCTAATATACTGTATCCTGCTCTGCTCCTTCCCCAAAGATGAGGGGTCCTCCTCTTGTCTCTGAACTTCCTCCATCAGTCGTTCAGGTATATCATTTAGTGTATATTATAAAAGTTTTGTTTTATCTACACAAAGATTTTTCTGCAAGAAAAAAAGAGAATGTTAATACATGTTTACAAATTATCAGCTGTATTAAAAAATCATTGTCGCAGACGGGGAGGGGACGCTGCGCTCACCCACTGCTCAGGTCCGGCTGCTGCTGCTGTTCGCTCGGTCGGTGGCTCGAGCGGTGGGCCAGATCCCGGGGACTCGAGCGGCACTCCTCGCCTGTGAGTGAAAGGGGTGGTTTGGTTTAGGGATATTGTTCGTGACACCACCCACGGTTGTGGTGAGGTTGTGACACCACCGCTGCTCTGGACGGGGATCCCGGGAGCGGTGACAGGGAGCAGCTTGGATGTTGTTTCTCCCCTCTGTGGGTAGGGGGGTTGGTTGTCCCGGGGCCCGGTGAGGGAGGGTTACGGGGCCTGGGGAGGTGCAGGGTCGCGGGGGCAGCGCGGTGCCGCACGGCACGGTGGTACTCACTCAGCCAATGATGAATGCAAAGTCTCCGGTAAAACAAACGGCTGGATGGACGGGTCCCACAGATGGCTGCGGTAGTTCTCCCGGTAGGTTGGCGGTGACTGCCTTTCCCTGCACCTGTGTTATGTTCACGGTTCCAATGGCTTCCCACCGGTAACCCGCTCCCCAGCTTGGATGGATGCTGAGGGAGCCCCTTTTGCCCGCAGGCTCTGGCCCTGGGAACTGTAGCCTTGGCGGTGACTGTATTTTCCTTCACAGTTTGAGCGGTTGCCTCCAATCGGGTCTTGACTGCTTGGAAACCCCGGAGGTTCCCTTCGCTAACGGATTTGACCGGTTTTACAGCGACTCCTAGCCTGGTCGGGGTCTGTAGGCCCTGCCGAATGGTGCTGGCTTCTCTTCGCTCCCTGATCCGGTACTGGCGGGCCACCGCCCGTCCCCGGTCCTTACGGTTTACGTCAATCAGCCTCTCCTGCAGACGGTTACCACCGTCTGCCAACCTTGCTGTATGTGCCCGGGCCACGCACCCGGACACGGTCAGTCTCCTCCACTACCACTTCACTCTTCTCCTCCAACTCAAAACTGATCTCTTCTGACTTCCTTTTCCCGCCTCCAGGACTGTGAACTCCTCGGTGGGTGGGGCCAACCACTTGGCTCCACCCCCTGGTGTGGACATCAGCCCCTGGAGGGAGGCAACAAGGATTTGTGTTTGACTTCGGTGTGCCTAGCCGGGGTGTGGGGTGTGTTGTAGTAGTACCTGTGACGTCCTGGCTTGTCCAGGGCGCCACATCATTATATCCACTTTTCTTGAGGGCAGAAAGATTGCTCAATGTACAATGTAGATATTGAACAATATTTGGGAATTATTATATTGGAAAGTAGGAAAGATTGTTACTGATATCTGAAAGTGTCGAACTGGCCCACTGGAAGACTGGAGGAACCTTTGGTGGGCTCCATCCACTGGCTCTGCTATACCTTCTGACTGGAACACGAGCCTGAGGATTTCCTTGCTTAAACATAGTATCATAGTATCATAGTATCATAGTTTTTAAGGTTGAAGGGAGACTCTAAGTCCATCTAGTTCAACCCGTAGCCTAACATGTTGATCCAGAGGAAGGCAAAAAAAACCCCAATGTGGCAAACAAGTTCCAATGGGGAAAAAATTTCCTTCCTGACTCCACATCCGGCAATCAGACTAGTTCCCTGGATCAATACCCTGTCATAAAATCTAATATACATAACTGGTAATATTACATTTTTCAAGAAAGGCGTCCAGGCTCTGCTTAAATGTTAGTAGTGAATCACTCATTACAACATCATGCGGCAGAGAGTTCCATAGTCTCACTGCTCGTACAGTAAAGAATCCTCGTCTGTGATTATGATTAAACCTTCTTTCCTCAAGACGTAGCGGATGCCCCCGTGTTCCAGTCGCAGGCCTAGGTGTAAAAAGATCTTTGGAAAGGTCTCTGTATTGTCCCCTCATATATTTATACATTGTGATTAGCTCCCCCCTAAGCCTTCGTTTTTCCAAACTAAATAACCCCAAGTTTAATAACCTGTCTTGGTATTGCAGCCCACCCATTCCTCTAATAATCTTGGTCGCTCTTCTCTGCACCCTCTCCAGTTCAGCTATGTCCTTCTTATGTGGCAAACACATATGTGAAAAAATGGTACCGGTGTTATCACTATTTTTAACAATAAATAAAGAAATGACAAAGCTTCTCCTATCCTTTCCAATGTTAAACATGTACAGCACAGGGATGGCACATAGATGTCATCTGTGTGCTCTAGGTAGAAAAACTGTAGGGGAAAAAGTGCAGAAGACCATTGGTTAATACCCTTTTGGGTATAAGGAAGATAAAAGGAGGTGCTCCCCTGAGCATTTGTGAGCAGACACGACTCCTATGAATGCCTCAAGATATCAGCTGCTGCTGCCTCGTGGCCGGGGGGTGATCTCCTCCACGATACTTGATCAGTTTGGATGATGTCATAATTTTATGCTGCACTGCTCTAATTAAGAATCATTACACCTAAATGAGTGACACTTTTTATTTCTAAAGCGCGATTCAACACTCGATGAGAGTCTTTTTGAAGAGAAAAAAAAATTGCATCAAGATTTGTGAAAGACAGCAGCCTAGCTTTGAAATGCGTTGTGGAAGAAAATATTTGACTCATTTTGATCCATAGAATCATAGAATGGTAGAGTTGGAAGGGACCTCCATGGCCATTGGGTCCAGACCCTTGCAAGTGCAAGCTTTTCTAAATCATCCGAGCTATGTTCATCCAGCTTCCGCTCGAAGATTTCCATTGATGGAGAGCTCACTACCTCCCATGGTCGCCTGTCCCACTCTCTGACTGCCCACACTGTCAGAAAGTTTTTCCTAATGTCTAATCTGGATCTCCCTCCTTTGAGTTTCATCCCATTGCATCTTGTACTTCCTTGTACTGATAAGAATAGGGTAGATCCCTCTGCACTGTGACTATCTTTCAGCTATTTGTAGACCGCTATTAAGTCTCTTCTCAGGCTTCTCTTTTGTAAACTAAACATCCCTCGTTCTTATAGCCGCTCTTCACAGGACCTGGTATGCAGACCTTCTACCATCTTGGTTGCTCAAATATATTGATGTCTTTCTTGAATTGGGGCGCCCAGAACAGTACACAGAATTCCAGGTGGGATCTAACCAGTGCAGAGTATAGGGGAATAATTACCTCTCTTGATCTAGATTTGATCATTTTCTTGATACATCCCAGAATTTTGTTGGCCTTTTTAGCTACAACACTGCATTGTTGGCTCATGTTGAAATTGGGTTCTACTATTATGCTCCAGTGCTATCACCTAGTTCTATTCCTCCCATACTATATATGCTTTTTCCATTTTTTTTACCCAAATGTAGCACTTTGTATTTGTCCCTGTTAAGCACCATTCTGTTTGCCTCGGCCCATTGTTCGAGTGTATCTAGATCCTTTTGAATACTACTATTGTTATTTATTGTCCACATAATGACAAGTGTCATACCCACAAAGTGATGATATAAGGTGAGGGTGGTAATGCCGCAATGGTGATGTCGTCGGCTGGCCTCAGAACGCTAGGACCTCCAACAAGCCCAACATATGTTTCGATTGGAACGTTTTCAGATCTTCATCAGGGGAGAGGTGCTGTACAGCTGTAAACTCTGACTATGCATGATCTTATAGCACACTACATGAAAAAGATAGTTTTTGTCTGACTTGGTCTTTGTTTTTAATGTTGTACAAATTTTAAAACAAAATTATGTGTCACTGTATTCAATAAGTTTGTAATGAATTTTTCACTTTAAAAACTCTTTTTTTCTTTTGCTCTTCAAACTATGCTATTGAGTTTGTGTAACATGTGGGGTTTGGACCCACAGTAATATTTTTTGTATGGCGATACGGAGCCTTTTCCTAATATATCTTTTAACCAAGGCAGTCCGTGGCAGGGCAACCGCACCACCCCCAAACCAAGGTGGTGACTCCTAGGGACGGAAGGTGGTAAGACATGCGTTACAAAAGATTACCTTGAGGGAAGATGTTGAGGCATTTTTAACTGTCTTCAAAAAGGTCGTAGAGCTGGAGAAGCTGCCACAGGAGAAGTTGGCAGAGGTGCTGATGCCATATTTAACCAGGGAGCCACAAAAGGCTTATTATGAGTTAGCCTTACAGGATACAAAGGAGTATGCCAAACTAAAAACTGAGATATTGGCATGCTTGGGAGTGACCTTGTCTGTCAGGCACAACATGTGCATCACTGGGCTTATCACTGCGACAAACTTCCTCGCTACCAAAAGTTTAATCTTCTGCATCTGGTTAAGAACAGAGACTTCCACCCAGTCCAGATGGTCGAGCACCTTGTTACAGACAGATTTATTCACTCCCTCCCAAGACCAGACCAGACCTGGGTTTCTCAAGGAGATCCCCTGAATGTGGACAGCCTTTTTGGCCTATTGGAAAGGTACCAGGTGGTCAAGAAGTCCTTAGGAAAACCGCCTGTCATTGCATCCACTTACAGGGGTACTCAAAAGAAGGCTGACTCCCAAAAGAAATGTACTACAACCACAAATGGGAGGTATCTAAGATCCCAAGGGGTGGGTGAGAGTTTGCTGAAGTACCCAGCTAGGGACATAAGTTGATGGTGGTGTCATTACCCAGGTAACAAAGCTGCCCGTTGTTCCCTTATCACTGAGCCAATAGACTGCATGATGAGTTGGCGCTCCTCGTATTACACCTATCCGGCCTGCAGTGTTGACTGTTAACCTGGCGAGGGTCCGCGGGGGTGTTTGGGGATGATAAATGGCATACTAGTGACTCGACTCTTAGACTCAGGGAGTTTGGTGACCCTGGTAAGAGCCTCACTCCCACACCAGTTGATACTTGGGAAAATGGTGGGCGTCCACTTTATGCATGGGGGACTAATCCGTTACCAGCGTGACAATCAAGATGAACTGTGGCATTAAGTAGTAAAGAACCTCTAACCTCCAGTGATATTAGGACAAGACTTTTCATTATCCTAGGACTTGTGGTAAAAAGTAGAGTTATTCAGGTACCTGGGTAAGAGCAGGTGTGCCCTAAAAGAAACCTCTTCGCAGTCGGAGGTGGATACATTTTCCTTGCGTGTGCTGGTTGACAACAAAGATGAGGCAGTAACCAATGAGGTAAACATGCTGGATGTGGTGGATTAGGATGTGGTGCAGCAGGTAAAAGTAAGGCCTCTGGACTCACTTTTTTTTCTGTATATGGAGGTATCAGACCGTCAGTGCTGTGCTCTCTTTGAAAAGAGCTGATCTCTATTCTGTGCATGCAGATCCCGCAGCTATACGGACTGTTTACATACTGCCATGAATGTATCACAGCCTGATGTGATGTTGAGGGGATCTGGAATCAGAACCTCACAGCATAGTGTTGATTGCAGATCCGCTTTAGTACCCGCTTGTAATTTATCTTGAATTAGAAAGTATTCAATTCCATTTGGTACTGAAGGGGTTAAGGTTCATTTCTATCCTACAGTGAGCTAACAGGTAACCTCATTCTGCAGGTATTCCTTTCTGCTCTAAATATCTGCTACTCACTCTTCCCTATGCCAGCTATAGCTCATACCTAAGCTGTCCACATTGAAGGAGCCCAAACACACCACCAAGATGACCACTGTCTTGCTAAAGATAATAACTTAAGAAATCAACTTCAAAGACATTAGGCTGGAGGCACTCAGTGGGTGAATTTTCTTTTGCTTTATTCGGTGGTTAACAAACAGGCATGTGGGGGAGGGAAAAGGGCCTATGGCCGTTTCGCACCACTAGGGCGCTTCTATGGGTCCACCTAGAGTATATAACATAAGAAGTCAGGCACATTAATAGGAGGTGGTAGAATAACACAAAGCCTATAAAAAAACCCTCCAAATTCATCTTTATTAAATACATATACAAAAACAGAATTTAAAAAAAAACTTAAAAGGTTCCTGCAGAGAATGAACACTCCACTCCAATGGTAACGATAAAACTACATATCAGTGTGCCTCAAAATGATAACTCTACTCCATGAGGCAAAAATTGCCAAAATAAATATATTCACTAAAGTATGTCGAATGATGAGATTTAATGAAGTTCACCCAGAGAAAGAAGCAGAAAAGAAGACATTAGCTACATTGCAAGCACTACTGTACATTGTATCAAAGTGTCAGATCTTCACTGCTGTCCCATGAAAAGATATAATAAAATATTTACAAAACAGTGAGGTTTATTCACTTTTTGTGATATTGTAATAGGTGGGAAGTGCCCCATGATGTAACAGTGCTAGGTCTTATGTATTTTCTGTTGAATAATTTAAATTCATGTTTTGATATTTATGTTTTGAGAGAACAATAGGTTCCGGATGTAGTTAGGACTGTCTATCAGGTTACCATATGCTACCATCTAGCAGTTGAGTTAGCCAGCGGTCAAGTGCGCTTTAGAAGAGATGTTAGATAAGATAGGGTTAAAGTAGTGAAAGGGAGGAGTGACAGATGGCAGGCCATATGTTAAGGCAAGGGAGTTCCAGAGGAAGCTAGTTGAAAAGTGGGTTCAAAGTGGGAGGACGTGTTTCGGTGCTAGGGCCAGTCAGGGAGACCCACAGGGAGACCCAAGGTAACCTCTAGATGTCCGGAGCCTTCGGCTCATCTTGGTGGGTTTAGTGAGTCATCTGGTTAGAGAAGCCATCGGTGCCCAGAAGCGGACAAAGTTGTGCAGTACTAGAGGAAGAAGGTGCAGAGGTAGCAGGGGACAGAATTAATAGTAATACCCCACAAAGAAAGGAAATAAGGCTACGTCTGCCATATCGGTGTGAAGAATTATAGTAACCAAAAACTTGTTGGCCAAGTGAACTCTGGTGTTGTGTGTCTCACTACTCAATGGCATCGACAACTGATAGCAGGGGTGAAGAGTACAGGACTGAAGCTATAAGTAAGTGTCATGTACCCCGTCCAAAGCCGTGTCCAAATGCTGAGTCTGCTCTAGTGAAGGTGAGCTGTGCCTGTGTGGCCCGGGGCTGGCCCATTCCTTTAAAGGGAACCAATCACCAGGATTTTCATACATAACCTAAAGCCAATGCTATACTGGCACTATCAGGCTGTTTCTATACATACCTTTAGTGGTTAGAACTAATGTTTAGGTTTTGAGATCCAAGAAAGTAAAGTTTATAAAATTATCAGCTTCTTGAGTGACAGCAGCTGAGGATCAGATAATAGCTCTGGGGGTATTCATAGTTATCCCCTTCCCCTGTTAGAATTAGCATACGTATTATACAAACAACATAACTTTTCGCTTCTAGAACCTGTGGTGAGGTCATACTCATGTGACCAGAAGTGGCGGGGCCTCAGCCAACAAAGCTGATATTATGAAGCAACATTTTCCTATTGGCTGAGGGCCCGCCCCTTCTAGTCACATGGGTTTTCTGGAAGTGTTCCTGGAAAAATGCTCGAGTTCGCCATTGACTTCTATTATATTCGGATACTCCAATCACGCCCATCCAAGCATCCAACTGTTCATTATGAGCACCCGAGCATTGTAGTGCTCGCTCATCACTATAGTTCTAACTTTTTATTATACAAAGAAAGCCATTATTAGGTGAAACTAAGATTTTGCCATCAGCTTCTTGAGTGACAGCAGCTGAGGATCAGATAATAGCTCATGGGGTATTCCTAGTTATCCCCTCCCTCTGTTAGAATCAGCATAAGTATTATACAATCGATTTAAATTTTGACTTGCAGGATACCCATTGTTACGAATCGGCAACTCCATAGCCGCAAGCAGCCTGCTGCGGTTCCAATTATGCCCAGGTGCCGGCCGCCGTTTTTGGCCGTACCTCGGGTCGTCCAGCTGGCTGCTTCCACCTCCACGTCTAAGTGTGGAGAGGCGGCTAGTGTGCCAATTTACCCCAGCCAGCGCTTAAGTCCAGTGTTTCACCTAGTGAGCATGCTCAGCCTGATTGTGCCATTCCTGAGGCTGTCTTCGGTTCAGGCTACTGAGCATGCTCCTACACTTAGTGCGAAAAGCCTCTTTGCACAGGTACTTTAGACGTCGTGCCGTGTCTACTGTAAATCCTGTGTCCTGATTTCTGAGACTATTGTTCAGGCTACTGAGCATGTGTTGCGGGCGGAGGGGACGCGCTCGCCACGCTTGGGTCCGGGGCATCTGCTGCTGCTGCTTGTTGGCTCGAGCGGTGGGTCGGACCTGGGGACTCGGGACTCGAGCAGCGCTCCTCACCCGTGAGTGAAAGGGGATGGTTGGTTTAGGGAGAAAGTTCGTGACGCTACCCACGGGACGTGGTGATGATGGCACCACCGCTGCTGGTGACGGGGATCCCGGGAGAGATGGTATAGGGAGCAGCTAGGATGTTGTCCCCTCCGTGGGTAGGGGGTTGGTGATCCTGGGGCCCGGTGGTGTAACGGGGAGGCTGGATGGCTGGGGTGCAGGGTTGCAGGGACAGCGCAGCGCGGTGCCGGACGGCACTGGTGTACTCACTCAGACAATCAATGACAGAGTCTCTGGTAAACCAAAACGGCTGGATGGACGGGTCCCGCAGCCGGCTGCAGTGTTGTTGTGCTCTCCCCGGATGGCTGATGGTGGCTATCTTTCCCTGCACCTTTTAGAATGTTCTGACTCCTGTGGTTGCCCACCGGTAGTCCGCTCCCCGGCGTATAGGTGCTGTAGGAGCCCATTTTGCCCGCAGGCGCTGGCCCTTGGATCTCTAGCCTATGGCGGTGGCTGTATATCCTCACGGTGTGGACTGTTGCCTTTTGTCGGGTCTTGGTTGTTGGGAAACCCCTGGGGTTCCTGTCACACTCGGATTTGACTATTGTCGGCAGCTCCAAGCCTGGTTGGGGTCCGATGGCCCTGCCTGTGTGCTTAGCTTCACTCCGCTCCCCGGTTCAGTACTGGTGGGCCACCGCCCAGCCCCAGTCCTACGGCTCCGCAGAGTTTCACTAACTCCTGCAGACGGCCACCACCATCTGCCAACCTTGCTGTCAGTGCCTGGGCTCCGACCCAGCCACTTGCAGTTTGTGTCCTTCTACTTTCACCTCCAAACTCATCTACTGCTTTTCCCGCCTCCAGGCCTGTGAACTCCTCCGTGGGTGGGGCCAACTGCCTGGCTCCGCCCCACCTGGTGTGGACATCAGACCCTGGAGGGAGGCAACAAGGGCTTTTAGTTGACTGTTGTAACTGTCTAGGGAGGGGAGTGTGTATGTTGGTATGTATGTGACTACCTGGCTAGTCCAGGGCATCACACATGCTCAGGCACTTAGTGCATCAGAGGCTAGGTCTGTTAAGGACCTCACTGGGCATGTCCGTGAGGTGGCAGGCCCTGATAGGCCGTCATGCATCAGGTGTCCTGATGATGTGGCCACTCCGGACTGGCTCACAGAGGCCTGCCCCTATGACACAGCACCTCACCATTGGTCATCAGATGATGACTGGTGAGGTGGTTGGGGGAGTGGCTGCCATGAGGTCATCAGTGATGTGGCAGTTCCGGATAGGCCGCTGATGATGTCACTGATGACATAAAAGGGTCTGGAGACAACATGGAGGTGTGCAGTCTTCTCATATGCTTGTTGTGTGCACACCTCCATGTATAGAGCCCATTGCAGCTACAGCCTGTTAGATTGGAAGCAGTAAGGTAGGGATAGGCGTCCAATGCCAACCACGTCAAGACACCCGTAGCTGGCATGATAGGGTCAGGTGCCGCCCTTCCCTCCTACTGTCCAGTGCATCCCAGTTGAGTTAACTGGGCTGCAGCTGCTGCACTACCTGTCCTTTTCGAATCGGCTTCCTAGTCAATGCTACCGGTGTGACCACCTGGCCTGACGTGTCCTGTACACACGTGGCCAGTTGAGAGCCTCGGTGTCCAGAAACGCTAATCGGGGGACCGGTCGGCCTGACATCTGCTACACACGCGGCCGACAGGGCGCTTCGCGGCGGTCTTTCCTGTCAACGCTACCTGGTCACCACCCGGCCTGACGTGCTCCCTGCGCACGTGGTCGGTGTAGCGCCACAGGTACACCGAAACGCTAGCTGGCTTGTCTTAATCCTGGCTTGTATTAATCCTGGGTAAGGAAGAGGTCATTGCCGGTAACCACCACAATCCACAACACACAGTTAGATGCCCTCTCACTGGGATTGGGCTGGGGTAAGGACTTGGGGGGTGGCCATCACTAAAGGTGTGGACCTCCTGCACACTTGTTCAGCAACCTGGAAGGGAGGAGCTAGAGACAGGGGAGTAAGGAAACAGACACACACAAACAGTCAAGCACAGACAAAGAACAAGTGAGACATGGAGAGAACACGGTCGCTGAGAGGAGAGCTGCGCCATAGCTTCATCAGGACCGAGTACACAGAAAGCAGGGTGCGGAACCCTAGGCTGGTGGGCACTTCATGTCTCACCAGCAGAATCCGCCGGGCAGAGGATTTCAAGTCTTCTGGCCCACACAAATTGCTCGGGGCACAGCAGCATGCTAGAGCAGGAGTCGTGACAAAAGAGCTGCACCAGTATCGGACTCGCGCTACCTGCCATTGGCTGCACTGGTGTTAATCCAAGGACTTGGGTCCCAGCGTAGCTTCAAGCCACAGGGACTCACACAACACAGTACAAGTAGAAAGGACTCACAGAAAGAAACATCAGCTCTGACCTCCGAGCTATCCGGGATCGGCTGGTGCCCATGACAGTGTGTGGCGCCCTGGACAAGCCAGGACGTCACAGGTACTGTAACAACACACCCCACACCCCGGTTAGGAACACCAAAGTTAGACACAAATCCTTGTTGCCTCCCTCCATGGGCTGATGTCCACACCAGGTGGGGTGGAGCCAGGCGGTTGGCTCCTCCCACTGAGGAGTTCACAGCCCTGGAGGCGGGAAGAGCAAGTTAGTTGAAGTTCCGTGAGGGAAAGTGAAGGGTGGAAATAGTAGTTGAGGAGCTGGAGCAGACTGACCGTGTCCGGGTACGTGGCCCGGGCACCTGAGAGCAAGGTTGTCAGACGGTGGTGACCGTCTGCAGGAGAGGCCGATTGACGCACAACCGTAAGGACCGGGGACGGGCGGTGGCCCGCCGGTACCAGATCGGGGAGCGAAGAGAAGCCAGCACCATCCGGCAGGGCCTACGGACCCCGACCAGGCTTGGAGTTGCCGTTAAACCGGTCAAATCCGTCAGCGACGGGAACCTCCGGGATTTCCCAGCAGTAAAGACCCGACTGAAGGCAACCACTCAACCGTGAAGGGAAATACAGCTACCGCCACAGCTAGGGTTCCCAGGGCCAGCGCCTGCGGGCAAAAGAGGCTCCTCTGGCAAACACACCGCTGGGGAGCGGGCTACCGGTGGGAAGCCATCGGGGCCGAAAACACAACAAAAGTGCAGGGAGAGACAGTCACCGTCAACCTACCGGGAGTGATCACCGCAGCCGCCTGTGGGACCCGTCCATCCAGCCGTCTTTTTTACCAGAGACTCCGTGTACGTTACTGGCTGAGTGAGTACCACCGTGCCGTCTGGCACCGCGCTGCCCCCGTGACCCTGCACCGCGCCAAACCCCGCCATCTACCTGGCAGTCAATATCACCAGGCCCCGGGACCACCAAAATTCCCCCTACCCACGGAGGGGAGAGAACCATCCCAGCTGCTCCCTGTCAACGCTCCGGGGATCCCCGTACAGAGCAGCGGTGGTGTCACAACCTCACCACATACCGTGGGTGGCGTCACAAACCGACATCCCAAACCCCACCAAACCATCCCTTTCACTCACGGGCGAGGAGCGCCGCTTGAGTCCCCGGATCCTGCCCACCGCTCGAGCCACCGAGCAGCAGAAGCAGCGCCGGACCCGAGCGTGGTGATCGCAGCGTCCCCTCCCCGCCCGCGACAAGTGGAGTCTGGCAGTCCAAATGCGGTAACATCTCAGTGAGTAAAGAACTTTGATTGCAACCCGTGTCGCTCCCTTACTTCACCGCCTCCAACCCTGCGCTTCGCTGAGAAATTACTACTACTCCCAACCTCCCTGGATCCTGAGCTCTGCCTGTGGAGAGCTAAACCAACCTAGCTGCGCTACCATCTGCCCCAGAGGACACCTCCTGCAATGGCGGCACCTATTGTAGCTTCAAACCACAAGTGTTGTTACAAATAACTACTATTCACATCATCATCCCTCATTTTCTTTTCATCCCCCATAGATAAATAAATATATATATATATATATATATATACGGTATATACAAATTGCATATATTTCATGATAGTACAATATAATTGCATCATTCCAGTAAATAACATGGAGTGAGGCATTCTGCAGGTTGAAGATGCAAGGTCAGAGATCTTTATAGGAAATGGTTCAGTGAACAGGAACATTCCCATTATTTAATCAATACTATTAAATGTACAGAAATTAATACCTAGTAGTTATATATAGATATTACAGAATCCAACTCAAATGTACATCTACTTCATTGTTTTATATAATTTTACTACTTGCACTTTGATTTTATCAGATCTTAGGTATGTGGAGTTTATGAACATTACATTTTAGATTAAGGCTATGTGCCCAAGTGGCATTTTTATGTGCAGGAAATCTGTATGTTCTGCCTTCGTCCACGTGTGAGCTGTGTGGACTCCGGCATACAGCTAACCTTCATCCACTGTTTCAATAAACAGACTGTGTTGCCTTTAAGTCTATATTTATTAAATGATGATGGATAGGTGGATGATCATAAGAAATGGATGATTGATTGGTAAAAACTATAACAAAAGATACAAATCCAAATCAGTACAGGCATATCACAAATAACAGAATGACATACATAGTAGTACTGGTATTTACAGAATCTGCATAACATAGAGAGCAATGCATATGACTGAATACAACATTTACACTGTTGAAGCTGCCCTACACCTGCTCTGCATGTATCACAGCCTATTTAATCTGAGTAGAGCCACTGTTACTTCACAGTGCCTTCATAACAACTGTACACATATTCTAACATAAATATGTAGTTTAGTACAATGATTCCTACCGGGATCCACTAGTCAGGAGGAACGATTGAAGAAAAGGAACTGGAGCCAGCTATAGCACCTCTGAATCCTATGGAGGCTCTAAGACATCTGCATCTTTAACTCAGGAAGGGAAGGGAAAATGGGCAGTCCAAGGAAGTATCTTTTCCTTAAAGCAACAGGCTCCAACCCACAGAAATACTGTGGAGATGTATGAGGAAAACACTTAAAACATAAGAAAGCCAACAGTGACCTCTTGTGGGCAACAAACGATATTACCCTTATCCTATTTAATGAATAGAAGACAGAACACTTCCCGCTTGGCGTTAACCAATGCCACTATTGGACTCCTGAGGGGATAACAACAACACAAGTTCAGTGACTGGTCTGGTGAACAGTTTGTTCTCTCCGAGCTTGCTCACTCTGACCTCTACCTTGCGTACTCTCCCGTCCTTGCTGGGAAAGGGTTTGGTGACCAGGCCGAGTGGCCACTCATTTCGGTGTGATTGACTGTCCTTTACAAGTAACACATCGCCAAGTCTGATGTTTGGATGGTCTTTCTGCCATTTTGTTCTGGTTTGCAGAGTGGAGAGATATTGTTTCCTCCATCTGTCCCAAAAGGCATTGGACACGTTTTGTACTTGCCTCCATTGTCTTCTGTAGAGGTCTTTCTCGGTGAATTCTCCAGGTGGAGCTCCTGGGACACAGGTTTTCTGTGTAAGTAACATGGCAGGAGTAAGAACTGTTGAGTCTCCAGAATCTCCAGAAAGAGCTGTCAATGGCCTAGCATTCATGATAGCTGTAACTTCGGCCAAGAACGTAGTCAAGCTTTCGTGGGTAAGTCTGGTGTTTGCTTGCAAGAGGATAGAATCTAGAATCTTGCGTGCAATTCCTATCATTCTTTCCCAGGTGCCTCCCATGTGCGAAGAGTGTGGCGGGTTGAAGGTCCAGGTGCATCCTTGCTCACCTAGGTACCTCTCTACATTTGTAATGTCTAGATTGGAAGGGATTTGGAGTTATCTTGCTGTTCCAATAAAGTTCGTGCCTCTATCAGAACGAATGTGCTTCACAGGGCCTCTGATAGCGATGAAGCGTCGAAGTGCATTTATGAAACTTGAAGTGTCCATAGATTCTATTTCTTCGATATGAACAGCTCTGACAGACAAACAGGTGAATAGAACTGCCCAACACTTTGCTTCGGCATGGACCTTCCTAGTGCGTCTTGTAGCTACGGACCAGGGGCCGAACACATCCAGTCCAACGTTGGTGAAGGGGGGTTCAGTACTGAGCCTGTCAGGTGGAAGATTGGCCATCTTCTGGTTTTGAAACACGCCACGAAGTTTGCGACACGTAACGCAGTTGAAGATGAGTTTGCTCGCGCTTCTCTTCGCTCCGACTATCCATAGTCCAGCCGCTCGTAGACTCCCTTCGGTAAACAAACGACCTTGATGTCTCACCAAGATGTGATGATGTTGAATGAGCAAGGTTGTGACGTGATGACGTCCGGGAATTATTACCGGGTGTTTCTCTGAGACTTCTACCTTAGCTTCTTGAATGCGGCCACCTATTTTCAGCAGCCCATCTTTGTCAATGAACGGGTCGAGTTTCCTCAACGCACTGTCTCTAGGAATGGGTAGTCCTTTGTCGAGATTGCCTATTTCCTTGTTGTAGGCTTCATTTTGTACAACATGGAGTATTGTAATCTTGGCTTTCTCTAGGTTGGGAGCAGTAAACGCATGCTTGCAGTGATGCCAACCTTTACTGCATCTCTGATTTGTTGGTAGTTCGGACTTGTAAAACTGAGTCACGTGCAGTAGAAAGGCGATGGCCCTAACAAGTGAGTTCCAGGTTGAGAATCTACTGAACCGATGAGATCCGAGGTGACGTCCTGAAACTACTGTATGAAGAGCTGACACTTGAGGTCGAAGGTCATCGTCGACATCTGGATCC